>NW_020455766.1:4276313-4279182 GCF_003342845.1 Nothoprocta perdicaria
CGCCGCGGCCGGCCGGCCATGCGAGCGACCCCGGGGAGAGCCCGCGAGCATGGGCGCCCGCACCGGCGGCTCCGGCGGCTCCTCGCGCAGGTAGGCGGCTCCGCGGAAGGGGCAGGAGCTCGGGGGTGCCCGGGACAAGGGGGACGTGGCGGGGAGCGGAGCACTCCATGGGCCACAGACTGTGGGCTCGCACGGGAGAGGGAACTGAGCCGCTTGTCTCGTTTGGCTTAATCTCACCCCAAAACACAGCTCTCCCATCTCGAGTGGCATCACAGATGCCCGCCTGCTTGGATGCTGCTAGGCTTCAGCCTTGGTTTTATTTCTGCTTGTCCCGCTCGTGCCCCCATCGGAATGTTCCCACAGACCCGCCACCCCTCGGTTTGGGTTTTACCGGCTGCAGAGTGATCTTTGCTGTCAGCAGCGCTGTCATGGAGCACACGGTGCCAGGATTTGGGGTTCAGTGGGGATAAATGATGTGGAAAGGGTTAGTAGAGCTATAAAGGAAGGGAATTTGGCTGCTGGGACCTACGTGTCCGGGTGTGCAGCACAGGAGAGGGCAGCGGAGGAGCGTGGTGAGCGCTCTTCCTGCCTGTCCCGCACGGGCTGTGGTTTGTGAGCACAGGAGGCTCTGCAAGCCCTGCCCAGCGTGCTGAAGGGTCCACGTGCTGCAGGGTCCGTGCTGCGGATGGGCTCTAGGGCTGGCACTCGCCGGGTGCCTGGCTCTTCACGTCACGCGGCCCGGAGCGGGAAATCAGCCCCGCTTGGTGGCCAGCAGCAGCCGCTCCAGGGCACTGTCTGTGTAGCTGCTCACACAGCTTCGAAGCTCCTGTTGGGGGGACAAGTTTGCATGGCTGAACAAAAAGCAAAAACAGTCCAAGAGCGGAAGAACATAACCCAACTGGGACTAGGTTGATTTGGGGGGCAGGCTTTTTACCAACTACTTCTTTTTTGAAGAAATGTCACTCGTGTTAATCACCAACATCAAGCTCGAGTTTTTTAGGGGTTGGGGCCCTCTGCCTTTCCTGTTCTTCATGTGCGTGTTTTGAAAAGAGCTTAATTTAATATGGCTGCAGTCTGGCCTGGAGACGTGGTTGTGCTAAATGGCCCTTTGCTGTGCTGCTCCTGCAGCGTTTCCCCCAGATCCTGTCGCAGGAGCAGATGTTATAGCTCTCAGTGCTGCAAAGAAGGGCCCAAAGTTCAAAGGAAGCTTTGCATCAGGCTGGAAGAATGAAGCCCAAACTCCACATTTCCTAGGCCGGGCTGCATGCCTGCTAGCACAGCGCGCGTGGATGCAAGCGGTGGGGACAGGCAGCACCCCACTTGCTGTGCAGAGACAGCGACCAGCGGAGGTGCTCGTGGGCCTGCAAGAGGGTCACGGAAAGGAGCCCGTGCCTTGAGGCTTGGGGCCTCGGCACACAGGCTGCCGTGGAGTGCCGCAGGCTGGGGCTCCCTTGCGTCACTGCAAGGGAACTCCCTTGTGTTGCGGCTCCCGGGAAGCTCTCCGTGCATGAATCAGCGGCAGCGACCACCTTTTCGGTAAGCGGGGAGAGGAGGTGCTCGCCGCCTTTCCGCAGAGCTGCCTGCTGCAGCCACAGCGTCAAGAACAGGAGCAGATATTACAGGAGAGCCTTTCCCCAGGAGGTTGTTCCCATTGAGTCAGCCGCTCTGACATGGGCAAACAAGAAGTGCGGCCGCCACCAGGGCCGAGCGGCGGCCGGGGCGAGTGGGGCCGATCCTCCTGTCGCCTCAGCAGCGTCATCACCATGAGCCCCTGCTCCCAGCACACGGCACGAGCGGCGCCAACGTGAGTGCCCGGCGCGGACGTGAGTGCCCGGTGTGGACATGAGTGCCCGGTGTGGACGTGAGTGCCCGGCGCTCGTGCTGGCTCGCGATCGCGGCGCGTGCTGCGCGAGCCGAGCCGCGTGCCTCCTTGCTGCAGGGTAGGGGCCACTCAGCGCAGGTCGAGGTGCAGGAAGGGGTGACGGTGGCAGGCAGAGGCCCCGCTGCACTGGGGCTCTGCCCGTGCGTGGGCAGCGCTGCTGCTTGCTGGCGCTGGGCACGGTGAGGAGAGCCGGGCGCCGGGCACAGCAAGCCGCACGGCCCCTTGCGCACCGTGACCTGAGCGCTGGATGGTCTGGCAGGGATTAACGCTGGCAGTGTTTCCATGAAGGAGCCCGTCTCCTGGCCCTGAGCTCCGCGGCCGCCTGCTCCCTCGGTGCGGGGAGCCCTGGTCGAGCGAGCTGGCTGCTCCGCGGGCAGCTCCCGAGCGGGGTGACACACGCGCCAGTAACTGTGGGGAATGTAACTGTCCATGGAAGGATGTGGGCGTCCCGCGGGAAGGAACGGGTTGCATGTCGCGGCACCGCTGGAGGCTCCGGCCCTGCAGGCCTCACAGCTTGTTCCCATCAGGAACTCTGGGCACAGGGCGAATTCCTGACCCGCCTGCTGCAGCTTCCAGCCCAGCGGCCGCGGCTGGTTGCAGCACGAGGGCTTGTGAGAGGAGCCCGGCCACGGCTCCGTGGGAAACGTGATTATTCACGGAGCTCCAGCCAAGGCTCCCCCATCCGCAAAGCCCCCAGGGAGGCAGGAGGAGGGGAGGGGGCGCAGGTGGGGCAGCAGGCCAGGGGAGCTAACTGGACACTGTCAGCGGTGGTGCTGGGCCCTGCGCCCCCCAGCTGCCCCCCGGCCTCGCCTGCCCTCGCCGCAGAGGGGACAGGGACACACGGCACCCACCGCCTTCGAGGGGACCTAGAATGAACCCACTTCCCAGGGTTTGGAAACAAGGAAAGCTCAGTGCGGGGCAAGGAAACCTGGGGAAAAGCCCCAGGGATTTAGGCCGATTGCTGCTGTGCCTCTAAGCAGCGCTGGA
>NW_020455766.1:4279668-4320408 GCF_003342845.1 Nothoprocta perdicaria
CATATTAATCATATCCCCTCTGAGCCGTCTCTTCTCCAGAGAAAACAGGCCCAGCTCACTCAGCCTCTCTTCATACGAGAGACGTTCCATTCCCTTAATCATCCTGGTTGCCCTTCTCTGGACCCTCTCCAGAAGCTCCACGTCCCTCCTATACTGGGGTGCCCAGAACTGAACACAGTACTCCAGATTTATCGCTCTAATAGCAGAAAGTGACAGTCAGTAGATGCGTGCGTGCTGCCTGCAGGGCAGACAGCGCGTGCCTTGCCGGCGCACTGGGGGCCAGGCTGGCCGGGCGGCGGCGCAGGCCGCTCCAGCAGCGCGCTGGCCGTGGCGAGCGGGACCCGCCGGCACTGGCAGCCCGGTGGGCCCAGGCTCCCCAGGCAGGGCCGGCTCCTGCGTCGGGTTTCGCCGGAGCCGGGGCCGCGCGGGACGCCGGCTGCCTCCCTGGGACTCCCTGCGCTGCGCTTGGTTGCGGGATGGGAGAAGCAAAGCCTCTGTTTGCCTGGCTCAGGGGAAAAGCTGAGTGCCGGCTGCCCTGCCAGGGCGAGCGGCGGGGGCCAGAGCGATAGCGCCGCGCGCCGGCTGCCCCCCGAGCGGGGCCGGGGCGCCCGCACCGCGCTCGGCAGCCCCGCCAGGCCGGCTGCGGCCGCAGCAGGTCCAGCCCGGGCAGGCGCAAAAGCAAGAGTGCGCTCGGTGCTGCTAATCCCAGCTCTCACCACTGCACAGCTGAAACGCACCTGAAGCCTCTCCTGGCATTGCACCCCCATCCTCAGCCCTCCTGCTTCCCTTCCTCTCCTTGGGATTCAGACGAACCTTCCCACCCGTGACCACTGTTTCCCCGTGCTTCAAGTGACCCCTTGGGTGATAGGGCCTCCCTGCAGCCAACTAAGATTTCCCTCCCCACAGAGCTAGCCGTGCTCTGGGATATGCGAGGGAGGGATCGCTCCCTGCTCGCCTGCCGCGTCACTCTCCAACACTCACCATCACTTCACGAGCAGGAATCGGGGCGTTTTCAGCAGTACCTCTAACACCCTGGCTATTTTTGTGTCTTAGTTCATTAGCAAGACTCCGTTTCTGGCACATACGCTTCCCCGTGCCGGGGCCACGGACTGCAACTACCAAAAACACTCGCAGTTATGTATAAGCTGAAGAAAACAGGACACCCTGCGTGTGCTGCTGCCCGTACCCGGACACAAGCGCACAGGAGAGGGCCAAGCCCGTGCTGCTGTTCGCTGGGTCCCGTAAGGGGCTGAGGTGAAATCCGTGGCTGATTCGGCAGGGGGTTATTCCGCTGCCCCGCAGGTGCCGGGGCACCAAGGCTCATGGTTCCAGTGCAGTTTCGCCTCCTGTGGGATGCTGGAGCCCGAGGCGGGGCTGGAGCTCACGCTGCCCGTGTCGGGCCCGGAGGCGGCCCTGTCGCCGCCAGTGGGACACCAGCTTTGCATACTCAATCCCGCTGGCGATTAAGCCCCGGGAGGGCCCGGCCAGAGCATTTGCATCGGCGGCGCGGCGGGCAGCGACGGCGCGAGCGCCCCGAGCGCGGCGCCCGCTCGCCCCACGTGCAGGGCCTCCGCGCGCTCGGCGCCGTGCCGTGGAAAATGGAGGGTGTCGTGGCCCGCCTGCCCTCCCACACTTCCCACACACCAGGAAGCGACACCCCCCGTGCCCCCGCGCCCAGGGAGGCGCCGGCCGCAGCCCCCAGACCCCGCGGCTCGGCCCGGCTGCCCCGGCTCCACTGTTTTTAGGTGCAAAGGCTGCCGTGCTGCGCAGCCGCCGCAGGCCAGCTCCTATCGCCGCTGCTCTGCGTGGCACTGGAGTGGCAGGAAGCCTCCAAACCTGCACAAAACCGAGGCAGTGGGGGTCCTGGCAGACCCCCCAGGTCTCCTGTGACCCGCATGGTCCCGGAGCGGGTACCGGCAGGTACCGGCACCGCGTGCTGCCAGGGGCTGTCCCAGCTCCGAGGCTGCCTCCCCATCCAAGGGCTTCTTCTCCCTGCGCTGGAGCAACACGGTGTGGCAAGAGTCTCTGTGCTCTAGGACTCCTTGGGCCTTAGGCATGCTCAAAGCAGCCCCCAAGCAACTGCAGCCTTGGCTGTGGCACGTGTGTGTGAGGGAGCGGAGTGCGCCCCAGCTGCACCCCTGGTTTAGGCAGGGAGGCTTCCCCTGCCCTTCTGCAAGAAAAAGCCAAGAAAAGCCCGGCTTTCCCCTTTTATTCATCTATTCATTTTTCTAGTTGAACAAGTGAAGAAAAAAGAAACAAAGCATGTCGGAGGGCCGGTGATGGCGGCCTCCGCGCGCTGCGGGCGCGGGTGGACAGCAAAGGGCTGGGGCAGGAGACGACGGAGTCTTCCTGCCGCCTGCCCCGCGCTCGCGGCTCTGCCCGCGGCTGCCCTGCTCGAGACGCGCTCCCTGCGGCGCGTCCCAACAGGAGGCAGCTCCGGGAGTCCTCATGCACCCATCCTGCCTTTTAGCAGGAGGGGGCTCCTGCCTTTTAGCCCGTGGCTCCTTGTTTTAGCCTTGTGCCCGTGTAGGGCTTGTCGGGGAGGCCGCTGCCTGGGGCAGGCACAGAGACCTGAGCACCGCCTCTGTGCAGTGCCGCTCGTCTGAAAAACAGCCTCTTCCAAAGAGTGTTTTGCTCTTTCCCTTGGAAAAAAATAGAGAGAGAAGCGCTTTGCTTTTCCATCTGCCCGCGCGCAAAGGCCGTGCCCGTCCCACTGCGTCGCCCTGACCCTTGGCTCCCTGCCGCGCGCCCGCTCGTTGCAGCCGCGACTTTCCATCGTCAGCGCTCAGACCAAAGCCCCGTTTTCCTGTTCCAGAGGAGCGTTTCCCCTGCGGCCCCGCGGGGGATCCGTGTCCTCCTGCCATGGAGGCAGCCCCTGGAAAGGCGCCAACAGGCGCCGGGGCCGCACATCCGCGCGCGGCCCTCGGCATCGCACGGGCGCTGCCTGCAGATGGAATGGGTCATCGCATCACGCTTGTGAAAGAACAGACTTGGGCCATCTTAAATTGCAGACAGGGAGAAATCAGGGAGAAATCAGACTCCAAAACCATTATTAGAAACTCCTTTAATAAACTGTTAATACCATGTCCCTAAACGTGCCCTCAAAACGTTGGGGAGGGGGCTTGGGTAGGCTATGCCCCATGAACAACTGCCTCTCTCAGCCCAACTAACCTGCACTGGAAATTACTGGGACTTTACTGTCTCCTCCTGGTCAGGCCGCGTGAACCAGGTTCACATTGAGATTCCTCTGCTGTACAAAGCTCACCTGCTTAAGCTGAAGTCACCTCCTGTAGAAACGCAGCACCCCACCATGCTACGGCCCACCTGGATGCTCTGTTGTGATTTTTAGGAGCTGAGTCTCTTCCAGACCCTGAACTGCAGCTCTGGCCTCCAGGTCACAGAGCTGGAGTCAGGTAGGAAGGAGTTTCTCGTCAAGTAACCCCAGGCCAAAGCGGCCGCGTGGCGTCGAGAAGGACAAGTCTTCTGCTCACAGGTGGCACGTGGTGGCTCACAGCCGCTCCAGGTTCGTAGTGACGGAGCTGGCAAGACTGGAGGGTAGCACCGAGAAGTGCTGACCCCAGCACAGCTTCAGCACCAGTGTCCAACCCCGGGACAGCCTCCGTCTGCACCGTGTCCTGCTCAGCTCCACGCTGTGTCTGAAGCCAGTGAGCCAGGAGGAATCCTGAGCTCGGAGAGACACCAAGCACCAACCCAAGTTTCTGGTTGGTTTCTGCCCTTGCTCACGGGCACGTTGCGCTGATGGGTCCTCGAGGCTCCTCTCAGGAATACGGGCGCTCAGGCCCCTTTTACCTACCAGCAAGAGCTTCCCTAAATGTGCTGGACTTTAAGGCTATCTGCTTACGGAGGAAGAAGCACCAAAAGCGAATAGCCATTTCTGAACCATTCCCTTATGCTCTCTAAGCTGAAAATTGCTTAACAAAACTAATTTGTATGTACTTAATGAGCAACAAATGCATTTCCAGAGATCTGGATCAGTTCCCGCTCAGGAAAGCAGGCTCAGCTTCTCCAACGCTTGCAATTAATAACTCAACCAGCTTTACTGGCAAGTCAGTCACGACCGAGGCGACTTAGGAAGCTTTCAGCTGCTGCAGTAAACACCCCTCATCAGGAAGAAACGCTCTGTGCAGACCGAGGGCTGAGCTTTGGTTTCTTCCGAGCTCTGCCCTTGCCTTTGCTCCCGCCGAGGCGTTTGGGGCTTCTTCCCTCCCTGCCAAATGGGGGAGAGGTTGTGGCTGTGCCTGTCCTTTCTGTCCCTTCTGTGTCTGGGGCACGGCCCCGCGAGGGGGGACGTTGCCAATGTCCCTGCGCGCTCCCACAGCCGCTGCGTTTCCTTCTATTGTGAGCACGCGGGGCGGCCGCCGCGCAGCCCTCCCCGCAGCGCCGCCGTCCCCGCGCCTCCTTCTCCTCATGGGCAGCAGGAAGAGGGAGGCTGTGACGAGCCCCTGTTGTTCCCAGCACACTGGGGTATTGTTTTCGATGAGCCAAGCAGATGTTCCTGGCTTCCACGCATTTTTTGTCCGCGCTCCTGTGTCACGCGCGCTGCTCCCTTGCAGACCGCAGGGCAGGCAGGAACTTTGTCCCTGTGACCCTCTAGCCCGGATCCTTGGTCTTGGTGGGACTGTGCCCTGGTCCCACTGGAGAAAAGGGTGTTCCTGCCTGAGCCAAACGGAGCGGCCTCTCTCCCATGGGATGCAAAATCCTGGCTGGCTGAAATTCCAGGACAGGGCGTAGGCACAGTGCACGTACGTAGGGTACAGCATGAGGTCCCTCAATGGGACAGAGCCCTTGGAAAGCAGCAGAAATCCTAACTGGAAGAAGTGATCTCCTCCAAAAGCCCCCTCATGCTTGTGCAGCAAATCCCTTGGCAGGGACAAGGGGCGCTGCAAAACCCGGGATGCTCCGAAGGAGGGAACAATTGTCACTCGGGCAACGCAGGCCGCTCGCTGAAGACCAGGGGAAAACACATTCATCCTTTGGGCACGGAAACGCGAGCGGCCTCTTTTCCCTTGGCTGCGCGCGCGGGGGCCCGGGCAGGCTGGCACAACACGAACCCCGAGCGCAAGCCGCGCTCCGGCCGCCCGTGCAAAGTCAGCCCTCAAAAGAAAACCCCAGACCAACAGAAAGCCCTGGGACTCCGGGAATGAGCAGTTGTGGAAACGGCAGAAACGATGGAGCGGGTGACGCTTCGGGATGGCTCTTGCCGCCGTCTCCTCTCCATTTTCCTCTGTCCCTCCTGACCCGCGGCTACTTCAGCATCTTCTGGGGTTCTCTGAAGCTGCTCTCGCCCTTCCCTGGCCCAGCTGCAGGGTCTGTGCACTGGTTAATAAAAAAATACTGAGGTGCGAGTCCAGCTCTAGCTATTTCCAGGAACATTTGGTCCTGTAAAACCATAGGAAACCGCAATTTCAGCAAATTAAATCAGTTACCACATATCTCTCTGGCTGCACGCATGGAAAGGGAAAAGCTCCGAGCACAGGGAATAACACCAGTAAAATTCCACCCAAGCCCACGGTGGGAACAGGAGGGGACAGGCAGTCTCGGAGAGGCCCGTCTCCCTAAAGCAGACACAAAGGAAAGCCCTCTGCTATAGGGAAAACACACAGCGATCGCTGGGCTCATCAGCCACATTTTTTGTGTAATCTAATTACACATAACAGATCCTCTGACCTTCTGGGTTGGCACCGAGTCCCCGCGTGTTGTTCTTTCCATACGAAGCTCTGTTGACAGATGGGGAAAGCCCAGAGTTTGCTTTCAGCTTCTGATAAGTAAAACTAAACACGCAGCAGATAAAGCTGTTTTCCCAGCCCTCCGCTGCCGGTGACTCGTGGCTCGTGCTGAGGCCTTGGCTCCCCTGGACCCATCCCCGCGCTGCTCCAGGCACCGCGTGCCGAGCCGAGCCCCGGGAAGCGGGCAAGCGGCTCTGACAAGCGGGCAGCGCGCGCGGCCCCTCGCCCCTGGCACCCCAGCGAGCGCAGCCTGCGCCCCGACGCCCACGGGCCCGCGGCCGCGGGCTCGGAGCAGGAGGAATGAGCGCCAGGCTGGAGCTCGCGCTGCCCGCGCCCGGGCCTGGCCGCGCCCGGGCCTGGCCGCGCTGCTCCGTGCCGAGCGGGGCCGCTCCGGGGAGGCTCCCTGCCCTGCGCTGGGCCGTGGTGGGTCTGGAGGCCAAGCCGCCTCCAAGGCTTTTTCTTCCCCCCTTTTTAATGGGATCAGTCAGAACTCGATGTTACTATTTTAAAAACAAAAGGAGGGGAACCCCCCCCGCCTCGGCCGCTGCGCGCTGCCAAAAGGAGAACAAAGAACAGCTAAAGAGCACAAGTCCTGGCACTCGCCTTGGAAATAAAAACATCCATCCTCATGTCAGGTGGGGAGCTGCCTCCCACCTCCCCGCTGCCAAAGCCGGCAGGCCGGGCGAGCCCGCGCGGGCGCCGCCATGCCGGGATGGCTCCGGCGCCTCATGGCGGGAAGCGCCGGCCCCGGCGGTCGTGCGGAGGAGCAGGCTAGCGCCTGGTGCGAGTGGGCTAGCGCCCCGAGGGCCTGGCAGCGGGCGAGGTGACGCGTGGCCAGGCCCCGTCCCTCGCAGCAGCCGCCCCGGTGTCCGGCGACCGCGGCCGCCCTGCAGAGCTGCCCGCGACCGCTGCGCTCGCAGGGAAGCGCCAGGGCCTGCAGCTTGGCACGGCGCACTGGGAAAAGAGCGGAGTCTCTGCTTGCCGCCCGCCCCGCGCTGGCTCTGGCGCCTCTGCCCCTGTCCAAAACACCCCGTGTTCCCTCGAGTGACTCTGTGGAGAGAAAGAGCTTAATGCATCGCATTCACCCTCGGGATTTTTTTTTTCCTTAGAGCAAATCATGGCGGAAGATCAAGAATATGGTGCACTGGTCCCCATTTGTGATGTCCTTCAAGAAGAAGTACCCCTGGATCCAGCTGGCAGGACATGCAGGTACGGGGCAGTGAGAGGTGGAGAGTGGAGGGGACACCCCAGCCCGATTGCAGCTTGCCCGTGGGCACGAGAGCCACCATGGGGCAGAGCCGTGGAGAGCCCCTCTGTTACCTTAGGCTGTGGTGGTTACAGCCTGTGTCCTTGTTTGGGGCATGCCACCGCTGGCCAAAAACCCCTGCAGATCCTGCAGCGGATCCAGCAGCACAACCTGTGACACCAGGCAAGGCCCCATCAGCGGGGACTGCTTTGTATGCAGGTGTGACCTGCCGTGGTGGTGGCCTGTCCCTCTTCACTGGGGAAGGCACCGTGTCACTGCACACCTCGAGCAAGGGCCCTGCTGCCCCTTGTCACCTCCAGGTAGCTTCAAGGCCGCGGCCAACGGCAGGATCCTGAAGAAGCACTGCGAGTCGGAGCAGCGCTGCCTGGACCGCCTCATGAACGACGTCCTGAAGCCCTACGTCCCTGCCTACCACGGGGACGTCGTGAAGGACGGCGAGCGGTACAACCAGATGGAGGATTTGCTGGCTGAGTTTGACTCCCCCTGCGTTATGGACTGCAAAATGGGGGTCAGGTTAGTGGTTTGGGGCAGTGCTTTACCTCAAAATTTGATACCCAAAGCAGGCGTATTTCCCAGGTAAGACTCTCTGAAGCCAATAGCATCTGAGCAAACATCAGCCCCATCCTCTTAGCCAGCTGCTGCCTGCCAGGGGGATGCAGGTCTGTTCTTTCCCCTCCCGACCTGGCCTTGGCATGGGGCCCTCCCAAAGGAAGCTCTGGCAGGCAGGCCCTGGTGATGGTTAAGCCTGGAGGGAACTGAGCTGCAGGCACAGGCTGCCTGTCCTCCTCAGGAGGAAACGGAGCCTTCCAAGCAGCACCCCGTTTTATTCTGCCTGCCCCAAAATCGTGGGTTCGTTGAGCTCAGCTCCAGCCCTCCATCACTTCTGCCTGTGTTGTTTCTAAGAGAGGACGGTGCCCTGGGGCTCTCTGCTCTGCCATCACATGCCTTCGAGCAAAGACACCCGCTTGTCTTGCAGAGGAGATAGATGAACCCCAACCCCTGCATGTTGTGTGAGCTGTGGGGGTAACCACACATTCAGATTCGAGACAGGGTCCCCCAGGAACAGGGGACAGCCCCTGCAGAGCTGGGCATGACTAGCAGGAAGCAAAGAGCCGTTCAGATTTGGGGGGAAGGAGGTGGCAGATGGGTGTCTTGTCCTTCGTTGTGCTGGGACACTGCTCCTGCCTTGCCAGGTTGTTTGGAGAGAAGCTGGGCGCCCATAGGACTGACCTGGGGCAGGTTTGGGAGCTGCAGGAGCTGTTACTGAGCGCGTGAGGCAGCATTTAGTGTGTGACCATTTTCTACACTCCGGAGTGAAGCCCTGCGCTGTGTCCAGGCACAGAGGTGACGGGAGCCCCTGCAACTGTAACAGCACCTTGTCCTTTGCAGGACCTACTTGGAGGAGGAGCTGATAAAGGCCAGGAAGAAGCCGAGCCTGCGGAAGGACATGTACCAGAAGATGATCGAGGTGGACCCCGAGGCCCCGACCGAGGAGGAGAATGTGCTGCGGGCGGTGACCAAGCCCCGCTACATGCAGTGGCGGGAGACCATTAGCTCCACGGCCACGCTGGGCTTCCGGATCGAGGGGATAAAGGTGAGGCTGCTCAGCGCCCATGGCGGCACCGCTTCCCCACCAAACCCTGGGACACTTTTCTGATGGCTTGGAGAAAGGGCAAGGCTGGGCCGAGCTGGCTCTCTGCCTGTGCCCTGTCCTGGGGAAAGAGGCCTGGCCCAAGGGCTGGCTTGGTGCAGAAAGGGCCCCATGTCCTGGGGCTCAAGCCTCACTCACGGCGCTCTCCTCCTCCTTCAGAAAGAGGACGGCACCGTGAACCGGGACTTCAAGAAGACGCGGACAAAGGAGCAAGTGACCGAGGCCTTCCGAGAGTTCACCAAGGGAAACCGCAACGTGCTGGTGAGCTGGGCTGGTGCCTCGCCCCCGACGGCTCCCGGCCCCGCGGGGCCCTCCTCACTTCTGCAATAGCCTAAGAAATGGCAAATAGAAAGCCCCAGGAGCTGTCAGGATGCTGTGGTGGACAGAGGAGCGGGTTCCCAAAGAGGCAGGACGTGCTGCTGGAGTGAGGCCGGGAGGCCACCCATGGCACGGGGCCTCCCGGAGCACTCATCCCCAGCATCTCTCCACACAAACACATCATCAAAGACAGGATATGGGGATAGAGGATTTTCTTGTTTACTCTGTGCAGAGCTTTTCTTGCATAGGCTTCTCTCGGCACTGACAGCTTGTTTTTCTTTGCAATTCCAGAACAGTTACCTTAACCGGTTGAAGGGTATCCGGGCTACCCTGGAGACATCCCCATTCTTTAAGTGCCATGAGGTAATACTCACATTTCCTTCCTGCCATGGTGTTTAGACAGATCTGTCTGTAAACATGAATGGTTTAATCTCAGTTTATCCATGGAGAGAGGAGGGGTTGAAGACAGCGGACGTAAATTTCTACAACTTCAATTTATTCTTATATCTGTATTTTCATAATCCTGTTTATCTAGTATGGCTGATGAATGGTGTAATGTTTGTGCATCTGACACGGGCTCAAATCTAATGAAAACCAACGTTTATATGGACTGAAAGTGATGTAGGAATTACACGAGCTGTTTAGGGTTGTAAATGATTGGGGAAAATGCTCATTGCATAAGGGGCTCCTTGAGAGAAATTCCTGTCTGAATGCGAATGTCCGGTATCATTTGGCTGCTGGTTGCTCAGCACACTCAAACAAGGATTCAGGTTAGCTATAAGCTGCTCATCATCCCCAAAGTGCCTGCCTAGAGCTTGCTGGACAACACGGGCAAGACTCTTCCTTTGGAACAACTTTTCCTTAGAAACTAAAGTTGAAGAAAACAAGATTTTCTACAGTGAAATTTCAGTTCGAATGGGAAAATGAAGAGGAAATGCACCTTTCTGGCCATTTCAAGATGAATCGCGGCATTCAATTATTTAATGAAATAATTTTGTTGATTTAGTATTGATGAAGTGTCTATGAGACCGTTTTGAATTTAATATCGCATCTACTTAATCAAATATGAGACTGCATTTCCTTGGCATGCATTGTCCTGTGGGAAGAAGAGCATCATAGGAATGTTTGGCCCAAAGGGAGCAGAAGAGGCAGCCTTGCCTCCTCAGAGGCATCACTCTCCCTCTGACGGTGCTGTGGGAGCCACCTTGAGAGCTGTGGGACCATAAACCAACTGGAAGATGCAGGTAAATGTTGACACCAAGTGCTTCAGGTCACAGTGGAAACAAAACGTGCCATGAAATGACGTGGCAGCGTTTCATTTGAAAACACAGAAACACAACACCTTTTCAGATCCCTTTTGAAAGGGATTTCCATTTCTTTTAAAATAAATAAATAAATGAAAAGAAGAAATTTCAACTTTTTATTCCACTTTGAGATGAAACCTAGAATTTATGCAGAAGCACCTGCACTCATCTGGGACTCCTCCAAGGCACTGTGAGAGATTTCACCTGTCAAAGACAGAAGAGTGAAGAACAACAGCAGAAGTCTCTTAAAGTTGAAATGTCCTCTTCTGGCCAAGAGGGAAATACAAGAGCTTAGAAGAGAACTAAAAATAAGTGTTTCTGGGGACTCCTATGAATCTCTGGACCTTGCGTATTCTCCCAGTGCGTGATGGGGGAAAACCCTCAAAAATGTGGATTTTTACCCAGTTGTTGTGAAGTGAGAGACGACGATGCGCCTCACCTTGCACCAGCAGTAACAGCACGAGGCACCAAGGTAAGAAGCAAAGAAGAGAGGAACCAGCTCCCAGGGTTTTCTGAGCTCTCCTTGGCCAGTTTGGTGAGGACGCTCCACAAGGAGAGCCAGGCAGGACACGGTGATACTGTGAGAGGAAGGAAAGCTCAAGCCTGCTTTGCCTTTCAGACCCAACCCAAGCACTCCTTGGCTTCTCAGGTGCTTTCACGAGCCAGAATCTGCCACAGCGTTTTCCCAGAGGCCAAGCAGAGCAAAAGAGCTCTTCAAAGAAGAAGCGGCAGATAACTCGTGGAAAAGAAAACTCCAGGGTCTGTCTCTGTAGCACGTGTTCTCAGAGCTCATGAAAGCCAGGTGGCATCGGAGTGCAAATGAAAGGTGTTTCAAGACCAAGCTTTGCATGTAACTTGCTTAGAGCATAGCTGCTTCCTGAGGTGATGCCTGCAAGATTGCTGAGCGTATATTGCACCAATCATTCATAAGGAATCGAGCTGTGGAAAAACCTTAATCTGAAGGCAGAGACAGTTCATTTCTTTCATTCCCTAAGGAGCTCAAAACTCGGTCTCTGAAACTACATCTCTCTCTTTCATGCTCACATTTTTACCAGTCTTTTCTTATGCCAAAAGCTGGGATTTGTATGAGTAAATGAGATGGTTTAAAAGCCTGATTTACATGTGCAAACACAGCTGGCAAGCACAAATCTTAGTTTTGCTCATGCAAAATCTTGGCGGAACCTATTGCAAATGCAGCTGTAGATAAGGCATTTGAGAAACCTGAGGCTGGCTGAGCAGGGCATGGGTGCACTGGATGGAAAAGAGAAACAGGACTAACGGCTCTCCTCTCCCTGCAGGTAATTGGGAGCTCCCTCCTCTTCATCCATGACAAAAAGGAGCAGGCCAAAGTCTGGATGATCGATTTTGGGAAAACCACGCCACTTCCCGAGGGACAAGTTCTCCAGCACAATGTGCCCTGGGTAGAGGGGAACAGAGAGGATGGCTACCTCTGGGGGCTCGACAACCTCATCCAGATCCTCGCGGAGCTGTCCCAGAGCGAAGACTTGCATTAAAGCCGGGCATCCGACTCTGCCACTACCCCGAACCCTGACCCTCAACTGACTCTTCTGAACTGCACTACAAGACACTTTCCAGCCCTTGCCCTCCCCATTTTAAAGCTATACTCTCCCTATTTAAGGTGTTTTTGTTGTATTTTTTTTAGGGTTATTCCTTTTTTTCCCTTTTTTTCCCTTTATTTTTGTAAATACATAGCTAACCCGCCAGAACAAGAGCTGAACTTGAACCCTGGGCGCCACAGAGCCGCTGCGAGCGGCGCCGGCGGGCCTGGTTGTGTGAGCGCCGGTTTCTATCACAGTTTTGTCTCTCGTGCAGCCACGTTTCGGAGGGCCACGCTGCTTCATCTGGTGGCCCAGGCAGGGCCGGCGGGGCGGGAGCCCTTCGGTTGTCTCCTCCAGCGCCCTTCTCCCTCAGAAAGCAGCCGGACCAAGTCCCTAGGAGCCCCTGCACAGGCGGGTGCTGGGCTTGCTGCCCCTGCCCAAGGCGACCCACGAGTGCTGTGGGGGTGGCTGGTGACACACAGGGCCCCCGGCCGGCGCGGGGACCCCAGCCCCCGGGCAGAGCTGGGGGGAGCAGGGTGGGTTTTGAGGGGCCGGCAGATCCAAGGCAGCCGCGCGGGCCGGAGGAGGCGCGGGCGGCCGCAGAGGCCGGGCACATGGAAGCAGCCAGCGCCCCGCGCGGGCCCGGGCCATTTTTAACCGCCCGGAGCATTTCCAGGGGCCTCGTGAGGCGCCGGCCCTCGCAAGGGCGAGTGCGGACGTGCGTCCATGGGGCGCCGCGGAGGCGCCTCGCTCTGGGGCTCGCTCCCCATGACCCTGGCGGGGCTGCCCCCTCGCTCCCCAGTGCAGCCACCGCAGCCATGTCCCCAGGAGGGCCTCGGCTGCCATCGGGGGCCGCGGATCCCTCCACGAGGGAGGACTTCTGCTGGCACCGATGCAGGAGAAGGCTCCGGCCACCGGCTGTTCTGCGGCTGTGCCCCGGCCTCTTTGCCCAGGATTAAAACCTCCTGCGCTGTGGTTTTGCTTTGAGTCCCTACCTGAGCGGCCAGCGTCTCTCGCTCCTGCGACGCCGCTGCCGGCGGCTGCACCGTTTCAGCCCCCTGCCAGGCTCCCTAGAGCCGCCCAGGGGGAAGTGCCTTATAGACGTTCCTCTGTCACATTAGTGTCATGGAAAAGCTTGGATTTTTTTAAGTTATATTTATTTTCCTCCCAATTTAATTGCACAGAACACTAAAACTTAATGCATGGAATCCCTCTTTTTTTTTTTTTTTTCTTTTTTTTTTTTAAGTGTTTTTAGTTTTTAAACCATCCCTTCTCCAGCTTTGGAGACAGGGCTTGAACAGATACGCGTAGATACGAACCAGTTATCGCTGTACGTTAGCTTTGAGTTGCTCTTGTATATTATTTTTTAAGCCTGTTTATAAACCAGCTCCCTTGCTTTGTGGCTTCGCAAGAAGCGGGTTGTTTCTCCCAGATGTCTCATGCCTTCCCGGAGGCCGGCGCGCTTGCCGTGAGGTATTTCCCCTGCTCCCAGCTCCCCTTCTGGCCATTGGGTAACATGGAGAAAAACACGAGCTGTTCGAAACACCAACGCACAGTGCCTGTAAAACTCCTGTAACTTTCCAAATAAAGGCATATGGGAACTGTTCTGGGCTGCAAACCCTCCGTACCCGCGGGGCAGGAGCTGCTGGGGGCGGCTGCGGGGCCTGCGTCCGCTCTGCCCTACAACAACGCCAGGGAAAACCGAGAGCAGAACAGGACCCACATGCAGCCCTGGGAGGGATCCTGGGCAAAAGGAGACTGGATTTGTGCGAAGCCGGGACCGTCCGGGTGGCTGGAGGGGCAGTCCCGATGGGAGTGAGCGGCACGGCTCCGCTTCTCCATCTCTGTCTCTCAATGTCCATCCTGGCATTAAAAAGCAGACGAGACATCAAAGCAGGTTTTCTAGGAGAAGTTGCTGTTTCTCCTCGCTGAGTGGTGAACAGGATCGAGGGCCAGGAGGAAAAATTCCTGATGAGTTTTCCCCCGAGGGGGATGTCAGGCTGTAGAGCCCAGAGACACCTTCAGTCCCCCTTGGTGGTGGGTACAAGCGCAGGGGAGCGCGAGCCTGTCCGGGGGCTGCCCTAAAGAAACCTAAAGAGCTCAGAGCCCAGGAGCAGCCCAGCACCCACATGGGAGAGCTTCACATGGCACTGCCCAGGTGTTCAGACTGGCTCCTAAAGCACCTCTGCATGGGGCAAAGCCACCCTGCCCATGTGGTGCCAGGACAGCTCATTACTTCCTTAATTAGCTAATTAGCCGATTCCTTTAAAAATGCATCTCTGAGCCCTAAGCTTTTGGAGAAAGGTGCTGAGGTGGTAGCTAGGTGGTTGTTTGGTAACTGTAGGGCTTTGCTGCTGGGCCTGGGGGACCCTTGGCCTTCTCTCCTGGGCTGTGTACGTACCTGGCCCTGTGTGTGAGGGGGATTTTGGTGGCAGTGTGAGGTGGGGGACAGCAGGGTGCTGTGGCTGGGATCCCTGCTGGGGCTGCTTGCAGCTGAATCACACAGGGTCACAGAATAGTTGAGGCTGGAAGGGACCTCTAGGGATCATCTAGTCCAACCCCCTGCTCCAGCAGGGACACCCAGAGCATGGGTGCAGATAGCGCTAGGAGAGGAGGCTCTGGGGCTGAGCTCCCTCCCTTGCAGGTGTGTTTGGTTCCTGCCTGGTTGGAAAGGGCATGTGCAGGAGTCCAGGTGCTCTTGTGTAGGACCTGTCCGTTGCCCTAGAGAGAACTAGTGCAAATGTTGGTGTCTTGCCTCCAGGAGGGGCTGTGCTTCAGGTGTATTTTTTTCTGTGACAGCTTAAGACTCCCCTCCTTGGTCTCTTTACTGCAGCCCTGCTTGCTGTGTGGGGTTTACACTGCTCCTTGCTAATGCAGCAAGGGGTGAGGAGGTGGTTTTGCCCTCTCTGGAGCACGGCTGGGCTCCCAGCCCTTTGTTTGCTGGGATCAGAGCACTTCCGTGCGGGGAAGTTGATGCTGCAGCCCAGAAGGTGGCAATGCTCGCCTGGCTCTGCATCGCCTGCAACGGGAACGTCCTGGTGCAGTGAGTGCGACTGAGACTGGCTGCCTCCCTCCGGAGCTGGGAGCACCTGTGTCCCAGGAGAGGTCCCTGGCGCCAGGAAGGTGCCAGCTGCTGACCCTGAGGCACAAGGGGCCCTCACTGGCATGGGAAATGCCCTTGTGCAAGGGAGGAGGTATTTGGGGTTTAACCTTCTGCCAGGTGCCTCATGTCTCTCACTGGCAGGCTTTTTCCTTGGATGTCTCCCCTTAGGAATCTGTTGTGATGCCACGGGGCAATGCCGGGCAGCTCCGGAGCTCTGTGGTCCTTTCCCGCTGCCCAAGGCTGCCGGCAGCCTCGGCACACAGGGAAGCTGCGCTCGCCCGGAGCAGCCAGGGAGCGGAGCAGAGCTGTGTGTTGGGGCGAGCGGAGAGGGCACCGGGCTGTCCC
The DNA here is from genome assembly GCF_003342845.1 of Nothoprocta perdicaria. Taxonomy (NCBI): domain Eukaryota; kingdom Metazoa; phylum Chordata; class Aves; order Tinamiformes; family Tinamidae; genus Nothoprocta; species Nothoprocta perdicaria. Next base: position 4,294,963 of record NW_020455766.1, read on the forward strand.
CAGCGTGCTGGTGCCTCGCAGGTGGCTGCCCGGTGCAGGCTGAGCGGTGACACACAGTGCACCGGGGCTTGGGGCTGCTGTGGTGGCTCCTGGCTGCACAGCCCCCTGGAGCAGCTCCCTGCTCCAACCTGCTCTGCTCCACATGCACCTTCCCCAGCGCCCGACTTGTGCTGCCCGTGATGTCCGGGCAGAGCAGCCAGGGGGGAAACGCAGGCACCAAGTGACTTATTCTGGATGGTGAGTGGGGGCAGAGCTGGGAAACTGAGGGCAAGTGCTTCAGCTTCCAGCGTCCATCTTATCTGTTGGAATGTGCATCCCCCGATGCCTCCTGTGCTGGTTTTGCTGGTAGGGAGTTGGGGATTTGTGGTCCCTTTCCTGCGGGGATGCCCACAAATCAGCTGCTCCTGTTGAAAAGGGCGGCTCAGATCCGGGAGCACGGGAGGAGGAAGGGGCCCTGCCCAAGCGAGCCGGAGGGAGGTGCTGCTGGCTGCAGCCTCTCCTCCTCTGTAACGAATCGGCAGCCATCCTGACTTAGAAATACTTCTCACTAGAGCACTGCCAGCACAGTATCTCTTGCAAGCACTATATTCAGACTTTGTTTATGCCAGTGAAAAAACGGGGCAAGGGTGAGGGGGAAGAAGTCCCTTGCCTGCCTTGGCAGCACGAGCATCTGGGTGCCCCAGCTCCCCTGCCCCGTGAGCTGTCCCGTGCCAGTGCCCGGGCTCTGTGCCGGGAGCCCCATGCTGGGTTGTACTGGGCAGCCGGCCAGGCCCCCAGGCTGTGCTCTGAGGGCCGCCAGGGAATTTGGGCTCCCTCCATTCCCACGGGTTTCTCTTTCCCCCACAGAAGTATAAATAGATGTGCCCGTGACGTTCACGGGGCTGGGCAAGCGAGGCGGCTCGGCCTGTGCTGGCCAGCACGCGAACCAGGCTGTGCCTTGGGTCCGTGACACCGTGGGGTATGAAGCGGTGCTGGCCAGCAGCTCTCAGCAGCAGTTTGGGGTGCCTGGGTGTCCCTGGGTGCTTTGGGTGCTGCCCTCAAGTCCTGGGGGAAGGAACCAGGATGTCCCGGCCTTGCCCCGCTGCAGGCAGGAGCAGGGGGACGCTGAGTGAGGTGTCTCTTGGACAACAAGTGTGCTGCTTGTTGGAGGTGGCACATGTCCACAGCTGGGTGTCCCCTACAAGGCTGGGAAACGTGGGCAAGTTGGGAGGGCAGCTCTAAGAGCTGGCTGGAAGTACCTGTCGGCATCTGATAACTCGAAATAGTGATGTCTGGAATAATGTAGTGAGAAAGAGCTAGATCACTTGTGTGTGTAACTGCAGTGAGGGGGAATCCATAGCACCGTCAAGCCAGGCCGTGCTCAGTAAGTGTCACTGAGTGAGAGCTGCTCCTCTTGGGAGGGCAAGCGCCAGCGCGGCAGCTAGAGCTAAGCGTCCCCGTGGCCGGGGCTGCGCTGGCCGCACACGGCGGCTCTGCCCGCGCTGCCCCGCTGAGCTCAGGCCCCAGCGCTCCTGCAGCCCCTCATTTAGCACGTGTGTGTGGGGGTGCAGCCCCGGCGCTCTGGGGCCGTGTCTGCTGCCAGCCACTGACCTCGGCACCCCACAACTCACCCCTGCGGGGGCCGTGTTCAATCCTGCTCGTGCTGGGTGCTCAGCTCCCGCTGCCTCCACGCGCCATGGTCCTTGCTGTGTGTGAGTCCCTGTGGGTGATGGGGACGTGTCCTGCTGCCAGTGTCCAGCTGGATTCCCTCATGGAGAACCCGACCCTGGGGTGGGAGAAGCTGCAGGGTCCTCGTGCTGCCCGAGCCGGCTCTGTGGGGAGGAGCAGCACCCGTGCCCAGAGAGCCCGAGTGAGGCCCTGCTGCCCGTGCCCGGCCTGCGAGGGGTAAATCGGCGCTGCCGGCAGTGCCCTTCCCGCCAACAAGTCCCTGCTGGCACTAATGCTCTGCGGGAGCGTTCTGCTTCCCTTGCAGATCTCGGTCTGGAAGAAGGAGTGTGTGTATTGTGGGTTGTTTTTTTGTTGTTGTTTTTTTGGGTCTGCAACATTGACCTGCTGAACTAAAATGATGACGGGTTTAAGGTACTGACTGATGTCTCAGTGCAAGGTTGCTTTCGACCTTGGTATGCAGTATCAGTGCTTACTGTGTGTGTGTGTGTTGGGTGCTCTGGCTGCATCAGTTTAGTTCCCACCCATGGACACACAGGACATGGAAGGGGCTTCTCTTGTGGTATCATGCACAGGGGACGCACTCGGATTTTTGTCTGAACAGCCAAGCACTGCTGGTGGCAGAACCCCCTTTTCTGGATACTTGGAGCCGCACAGGAGGCTGCTGGCCTCTCAGCAGGCCGAGGCACCGGCAAGGGGCGGCTGAAGCCAGTTTTGTGCTGATGTGTGGATAGGGACAGGGTCACTTCCCTCCATGCTCTTGTGGAGGGGTGTTGGATGGGGCTCTCTCCTGGAGGAGAACCCCTGTGTGCGGGGCGATGGTGGGGGCGGCCTCCCCTGCCCCGTTGCTGCTGCGTGGGTGCAGTGAGGTGGCAACTCAGGGAGCAAAACTCCCCGCTGGCTCCTTGTGAGGCTGGAGCTCCTTGGGTGCTCGCACCCAGGCTCTGCCTGCCCTCTGCAGAGGCCCAAGGGTGGGCAGGGAGGGGAGGCTCCTTGAGGCTGCTGCAGAAAGAGACACCAGGTTTCGCTCCACATGTACAGCAAGAGAATATATTCAACTTAAAAAAAGAAAAGGAGGGAGAAATTCCACAGTATCAAAACACAGCAAGTCACAACCAAGCACTCGCGATATAAACAGGCCTACAAATAGCCCTCCGCAGCGGAGGCCGCGCGCTGCAGAGCAAGCGGCTCCGCTTCCACGTGGGGAGGAGGTGGCAGGCGGGCACGGAGACCCCTTCTCACCAGGATGGAGGATCCCACGGCACCAGCAGAGCGAAGCCTGGGACAACTGGGCTCCAGCGGTGGCTGGGATCCTCTCCCTGCTTTCAGGGTGCTCCTGTGGGTAGCATGTGCAAGGGGAGGGATGGAAATGCCAAGTTCCAGTTTGGAAAATAATTAGCTGGACTACCCAAAAGCACGTGGGGTGAGCGGGTGTGCTGGCTCGAGTGTGTGTGTGGTGCTGTGTGTGCACTCGTGGTACCTCCTCCTGGAACATCTAGGAGGTGACGTGCTCGACCACCACAGCGAGTGGGGCCAGACGGGCAAAGGGAGGGCAGGGGCTGTCTCCTGGAGCACCTTTTCCATGGTAAATACAGGCCTGGCAGCACGGATGGATTTGGAAACAGTTTAACATGTGCTACACACCCTGAAATGGTTCAACTGACCCAGAATGAAACTCTTTTGGATTTGCAACAAATTACCTAAATGCAATTGGTTTTGTTCTTATCTGGCTTTGTTTTCTGACAAATAGCACATCAGCATTTCAGCCGGGCTAGGTTCAAGTAGCAAGAAACTACTTCATTCAAGCCCTTTTTGAGAGACTTGGTCCTCACAAGGAGGAGAGAGCCCCTGAACATACTTTGTTGCTGGCTGATGGTGGTGAAGCAATTGCATTTATTTTCCACTGCCTACTATCACTTTGTAGCTGTAAAATTGCACCTAAAACATCTAAATATAGAGTGAAAAATGATAGTGCAATAGCCTGGTGCCATGCACGTGAGCCCAGGTCAGGAGCTGGATTTATGCGGGGCTGGATGGGGGGCACAGCCTCAGTCTCTTGCCGTTTGCTGCACCGAGATGGTGAATGAGGGAGGTGCCCAGTGAGAGAGGGGGCCATGGTGGGAGCGCTGGGGACCGCATTCCCCATCTCTCCCATGGGATGAGGCTCGTTGACGGTGCTGTGGAGGCCCGTAGCCCGGGGCAGGCGGCCTCCCTCTTCAGGAGGAGGCGTGAGAGCACTGGTGGATTCATTTGGCCCTAAAAAGCAAACACAAAAAGGTATTCCTCACTGGGGGAGACCCCAAACTGGCCCTTTTGCATGCGGTTCTGCTCTGTGGTTCTTCTCCTTGGTGCACATGTCTCAGACCTGATGCCGCTTTATTGCTCTGATTACTGCAGCAGGGTGGCTTTGAGGGATGTGCAGCTCTGCTTGCTCCCTGCTAGCCATCCTACATCCATCCAGCCATCCTACAAAGCTGCTCCTGTCCTAAAGCACTGAGCAGGAATCTGTCTGCTGCTAATTAAAACAGATTAAGCAAACCCCAGGGGCAGGCAGGAATACGGCCCTCTGTTCCATGTGTCCCTCGAAAGGGTTTCAGCACCTGCAGAGCAGCAGGTTGGCTGCTGCTTCCCCCTCGCCAGTTTGAGGGAAAGGTCAAAAATGAAGCACAAGGATGAATCCTTATAGAGCCAGTCATAAAGGTACATCACGCATCATGCCCCTCTCTGGCACCGTGTGTACCACTGCTCAAGCCAGACTTGCTAATGCAGGAAACGTGGCCAACACTGCTGTAATTTAAACAGCAGTCTCAAGCCTGCAGAGTTCAGCATTTCCCTAGGAGCTCTTCCTGGCTACCCTGATTTTCCTGTCTTGCTGGAGCACAGACAGGCAATGCCAAATGTCTGCTGAAAGGAGCCAGCAAAACCTTAGTGATGCTGACAAGGTGCTAAATCCCCTGCTTTTTTTGTTCCCAGGAGACTTTTCAAGGGCTTTGGGTCTCTGTCGTGTCAGGAGAGCTCCCCAGTGGGGCTGGGGCATCTGCTGCAGAGATCCAGTGTCTGACAGCAGGCACCTCAGGAGAAAGGGACTTTGGCAACTTAATGTCCTGTGACAGCACCAGCCTATCCACCCCTTTCAAAGCGGTGCCTTCCTGCCCTGCCTGGCACCTAAGTGTCTAAAAGCCCTAAAATCACCTTCACAGGCCCCCAAACAAGAAATTGTTCCTAAGCTGCTCTACTCACCAGGCAGCTGCCCCTGCTTGGTGGAAATGACCAGAAAGATGTGAGTTTGCTGGGCACCATCCTGGTGCGAATTCCTTGGGGTAAGGGCTGGGGCACGATGAGCTCGTGCCCTGGCTTTAATGCAGCTGTTGGATGGCTCATGGGTATCATTACTTCTAGTGTAATATACCACTGGTTAATTGGGAGGTGATTGAGGTGCTTCTCTGCTGCAAAGCCAGGTAGCCACGTCTCTGTCCTGCTCCACGTCTTGCCAAGATATTAAGTGCGGCTTCTCTCTGAAGCCCTCCCGGCACCAGGAGAGCAAGAAGCGCTGACGGGCACCTGCCTTCCAAAAAAACCCTCCCTTTCCTACTGCCTGGGTCTGGTGTGTATCTGTCTGGAAGTTGGTGTCTTTTTCATCAGTTTTCCTCTAGAAATAACAGTGCAAAACTCCCCTGTCTGTGCCACATTATGGACTTTGCTCCATGGACACCAGAGAATGGATGTTCAGAGAAGCTCCTTTGTTTCTGCCTGCACCTGGTTGAGCATGTTGGGTTGGACGTGCAATACTGAAAGGTCAGGTCATATCTGCATGTGCATAGGGGGAATCTGTGCAGACTATACCGGCCTAGCTGAAGACTGGCCTCAACAGATGTATGAACACATACAGTGAATTGTCTGGGTTACAAATGTGCATCCTATATGGTGTGTGCATCCTATAAGGTCCCTTTTGCCCTTACTTAGGCTGCTGAGATGAGCTGAAGTGCCTGAGCTAGCAGGCATGGCTGCCCACTCCTCCCCTCCCAGGCTGCACAGCCCTGGCCCTGCACCCACTCGCTGGGAGCGGGGAGAAAGCAGAGGTTCTTCAGGCACTCTGATGTCCCTGGGGGCTCAACTTGCCTGTTCCGACAGGGCCTGTCCCACCACAAGTTCCTGGGGGCAGAACTAGGGCTGTGAATTACCCTTAGCCCTGAGGAGGGGTTGGGGATGAGATGTCTGCTGTGACCTTGGTGTCTCTGTTCTGCTGTGTGGGCAGCTGGGCTGTTTTCATTCATCCGGACTTCGGAATTGACCAAACCCAGATGAAGTGACACGCTCCTGGGCATTGGGAGTGCACAGAGAAGCCAATGTATAGGCTGGGCAGGTTATGCAGGACCCGAGGGACGGGGCCTGCATTAAAAGTGCCCTCGGGAGGGCACGCGGGAGCAGAGCAGGGCCGACATGTGGAGTCTCAGCAACAAGCCCTGGGCACCACACCACCATCACGGACTCACCGGCACGCGGCCAGCACACACTGCCGGCGGGCTCCGCGTCTGAGGCACGGCAGCGCTGCCAGCAAGGCTCGTCCTTGCGGGGAGGTCTTGTCTTTGTTTTAGTCCCCCAACCCATATCTCTTTACACGGGAAGCACGGAGTGCGCAACGCATGAGGAGGCCGGGCTTTCGCTCCGAGGGATTCCAGGAGGCCTGGCCAGGTGGTGGCTCCGGCAGCTCCAAGCAGGAGCAGCCCGAGTGGCGGGAGCAGTAAAATGCGGGTTACAGCAAGCAAATTTCTCAAGACATCTGCAACGACAGAGCTTCGCTGGGCATCATAAATACGCGCACGGCGGAGGGGGCTGCAACGGGCCCCTCTGCTGCCGCGATGCAGTCAGGAAGGGGCTCTCCGGGGGAAGGAAAGTGCCGCTCGTTGGCTTTTACATACTGTACACGTGTCTATTAATAGCTCCTTGGCATTTGATGTTCGCAGCTGGTTTCCTTTAAGGGCAGGCTCCAAAGGAGGCCCAAGGTCTTGGGCTGTGTCTGGGGCGGGGAGCAGGGAGGCAGCCTGTGGGCGGAGGCGCCTCCGTGGCCGCCCGGCGCCGGCGCCAGCCCGCGGCGCGCGCCCCTCGTCGTCGCCACCGCCGTGTGGCGTCAGCGCAAGTCTCCGTCGGCCGCTCTGCACCTCCGCTCCGCTGCGCGGGCGCGTGGACCGGAGGGGTGTCAGAACAGAACAAAACAAAACAAAACAAAACAAAAAAAAAAAAGAAAAGAAAAAAAAAAAAAGGGTAATGAAACGGTCCGTGGCCCCCAGGTGCCCCAGGAAATGTCTCGCCGCGTGTCTCGGAGCATGCTCGTCCCGGCCGCTACAGCTGCTGCGGGATCCCCTGCTCCTTGTAGCCTGTGAGGAGGAGGGCAAGGGAAGAAGGTTAGTGCCGGCGCCGGCCCCCGGGACGGCCCTGGACCGGGGTGGCCCCCAGGATGCTGCTGTTCCTGCCACCGCAGGCAGCCGTGTCCCCTGGCCCCCAGCTGTGAGGGACTGGGTGTCCTGCCTCTTCTCGCCCCCCATAAACACCCATCAACCTGTCCTTACCTGCGCTGCCTCTAAGAGTGGAGCTCTTTAAGCTAGAGAAGTTCAAAATTCCAGGCTTTTATTTTCCTCCTCTATTTGAATTACGTGTGAGGACTGTCAGCTTTATGTTTTGAATTTCAAATAATACTGCAGGTCTGCACCTCAGAAGAATACTTAAATGTCGCCCCCAGTATGAATAGATTTCTTCTCATTCAGCTCTTGTGCAAGACTCCTGTGAGTCTCTTAGGAAAGATAAGTCCGAAACACCAGCAAGTGCCACAACCTCTATCTTAGAGGGACTCTCTGCTGCACTGAGAAGTGATCCTGGCAAATGACCTTCCCTATGTTGCACAAATCCATGCAACATCCCACCTGGATCTGCTGTCAGTCTGCAGAGGAGCAGTAGACAGGACTGGCCACGCTCACCGGTTGTGCTGCACTGCCCTGCTCTGCTTACCGAGCTGAGCAGAGAGACTCTCATCTCCTGCAAATAGCATTTTCTAGGTGAAAATACGATGATTTCTTACACATTTATGTTCCAGCTATGAGTCAATTCTGAAGGCAAGATGAACTAGTGGGAAAAGCCTAATGGTTATGGGCTTATGGGTTCATCAGTTTAGCTTGCTTGGGGAAAGAGAATGGGCAAAAATCAATGTGGATGAGAGAGCTGGGGCCTGCTGTGAGTTCTCAGCTCAAATCAACTGGCGAAGTTGCGCTTGCCACAGCTGGCTCTTGAGACCATACCTTAATTAAAATATAATAGAGATTCCTTCACAGACCTGCACATTGGTGTTGAAACTGGCTGGAAGCTAATTGCAGTAGCTGAGCTGCTTTCTCTCCATGTGACCCAGGTAAGCCAAAAGATGACCTGCTCTACACTGAACTTAGAGAAATACTTTAGACATTTATTTTATGAGGTAGGTTAGATATGAAAATAGTTATTGGATTTCTCATATAGGAAGAACTACTGTGAAATGAAGCACATTTGTGTCAGTAAGCCTGCACAGCAGTAGAGTGAAGCAAGGTTTTGCAGAGCAAGGTTTTGCCCATAGCACAACCTGGGGGGAGCCTTCGTTGGGATGGCCGTGGTACAAGTGCAGACACACACAGACACACGTACACAGGTGGACTTGGACGGAGAGGGGTGACAAAGGCTGAACAAACCCCAGCTCTGGAGCCGGCTGCCGGCTTTGTGTGGGACCTGGCCACGTAGCCGGCCGGCATCCAGCTGCTGGAGATGTTAGGAGGAGGATTAGGAGAAACAGAAACAAACTTACCTTGTGAGACTTTGACGGTGAACAAAGGGAGGCAAAGGAACATGGAAGAAAGAGAGAGGGAGAAATGTAACTGTAGACGATATATCCGAAACACATAAAGAACTAGAAAAGAATGAATAAATCAAGGCTGCAGAGTAAACGGAGAACATCTGCTCTACGATTCAACATTCACGCCAGAGCTAAACATTGACAACGCTTTATTTATTTTAAATGCTTACATTTGAAGTGGATGGTTTCATTCAGGGCTCTTGTTTGGAGAGGACGGGGGAATCCTCATCTGCTTTTCAGGAGCTGAGCCAAAGAGCCTGCGTGAGCACCTTGGATCAGACGCTCTGACAAGCACTTTCCCTGCGGACTGGCTCTTTCATGGGTCTTGTTTAAGGGGAAGTGCCAAAGGAGGGCAGCAAACAGGACATTACAGCGAGTGAGGTGGTGGGTGGCACCTCAGGACACACTGAGCGCTGGGAGAACTCAGCGCCTGACCACTGCTTGCCAGTCCTGCCGCCAGGTCTGCTGGCACCTCTGGGGTAGTGCACAACTACTCCGTGCCTCAGGCCGGCTGCAATCCCGGAAACTGCAGAATGTTTTAACACCCTTATCCCACTGCAGAAAAATTATTTCATTTACTTTCCTTTGGTGTAATTAGAGAACAGCTCTATTGGTTCTAAAAAAAGAGCAGGTCTCTCCTGCATTTCCCAGGCCGCCCTGCGGAGCCACCCCGGCTGCCGGAGGGGGCTGGCGCCTTCACTGTCGCGAAGCCGGGAGCTTCCTGGGCCAGGGCTGCCTTCCAGCACTGCTCTTGATTTCCTGGCTACGCTCACCAGAGGCAAAACGGCTCCTGAGCAAAGAGTCCCTGCATTCCGTCCTCTGCGCCACCTCCGTGTGACATTATTATATTGATTACTGGGCTGTTTCTGTCAAGAGGGAGCATAAAGCCTTTTACGACAAGGCTCTGGCCGGCTGCGGCGTTTCTGAAAGGCCGCTTTCTCGGCGCTCCGTCTGCGCGGGGCTCGTTTTAGCTCGCAGAGCCGCGTGCTGAGCGCGCTGGGGACAGGACATGCCTTTCCCGAGGGCAGCTTGCCCGGGAAGCCGCCTTTTCCAGTTTGCCTTGGCCGGCTACCAGCGCGACGCGCTCGCTCCGCTGCGCCGCGGCCTGGGCCTGGGGCCTGCGCTGGGACCCCGGGTGCCGCGGGGCGCCGCGCGCCACCATCAGCCTTTGCCTTTAGACCGCAGGTAAAACCATGCCTGCTTCAAAAGCCATATGGCTGCTTAAAGACACTCTCTGCTCGGTGTCTAACGGGGCCAGCTGGCAATTCATTTACATTAGCTGAGACGCCGTGAAAACGTCCTGTGCAATTGAACTGCCAAAGGCAATTTAGCGTGACGGGGAAGCGGCGTTCAGCTAGGCTGCCTTCTGAGAGAGCCCCTGCTGAAGGACACCGGACGGTAAAGCAGGGCTGGCCCCCAGCTCGGTCTCTCCTTCCCCTCGTCCCTCGCTGGTGGATGGGGGTCCGCCTGCTTGCGAGCTCCCCGGGGACAGAGGCCGCCTCCGGCCGGGCGAGCTCTCCAGCGCTTTGACCTTATGGGCACAAAACAGGTCATGATTTCCACAGAGACCGGCCTCGCTGCTGTTTAGGTCTGTCTTGCTGAGGCTGAACTGCTGCCCTCTGCCCCATACACCGGCTCGCTGATCCTCACCGTCGCCTGCTGTCTCACGACTGCTGGGCTCGCTCCAAGTTGCCCACATGAAATAATGTCCCGAGACTGGACACAGGCACCAAGCTGCAGCCCTACAAGTGCTGAGGGGGGCTGAAATGAGACGTTTATATTTCACAGGCTCTGCTCCTGCTTATAACATCCCTGCATGGTGTTTCTCTCTCCACAACAACATGCTCTCATACACTCATGTTCAGTTTGTGATTCACTGTAGTCCTCAGATCCTTCTCTGATAAACAAGTTGTTCCCTAGCCTGTATTTATGCAGCTGATTAATCCTTCCTTAGTATCTTGGGCCTGTCCTGATGCCACAGCATTTTGTTTCAGACTCTTTCTGTGACTCGCCAGGATGCTGTCTCGGCCCCAGTGCTGTCTCACTGTACCTGTGTCCTTCCAGCTGCCTGCACGTTGGCTAAGTTTGTTCTCTCGTCCATCATCCAAACATCTCTCGACATCCTCTACATTTGAGAATGAATTATGGAAAATGCATGCAGAAGACAGTTCCCAAATGAGTTTTCACCCAGGCGCTGTCTCCCTCGCCAGCCTACAGGAATGCTCTGCAAGACAGTGTCAGAGGCTCAAAGTTGAGATGTGCCTCTAATGACTTGCCTCTATTTATAAAATTAATTTCTCTGTTCTAGAGGGGAAATAGACCAGTTGGACAGGGCTTGTCTTTGACAAATGCAGGTTGACTGTTATTTTCTTTCTTTGTATTCCCTAAATGCACGCAAGTCATTTGTTTGATTGCTTGTTCCGGGAATGGAAGTATAGCTGATGGGCTCACCACTCTTCCTATTTTTGCCCTCATTAGAGAGGCAGCGTGACGTTGCCCTCCCAGTGCTCCTAGGGAAACATGCTCCCACGGAGCTCCCCTTTTAACAGCTGGGCACTGGGGAGCACGAGGAAGTGAGAAATCACTCCGGGCCTCCCCAGCAGCTCCCCAGCTCTCTACGGACTCATACACAGGTGTGTGTTCCAGCACACAGCTCTGCCCTGCGCCGGGGACGTGGGCCCGGCTCCCAGTGCCAAGGAGGAGCAGCCGGCGCTGGCTGCGGGTGCCTTCCTGGCCATCCTCGTACTGGTGGCCAGGGCTCTCGCTCGTCCTGCGCCCCTGTTGTCCGTCACCACCGCGACGGCACGGCATGAACAGGCCGTGGTTTGGTCATTCCTGTCCCTTGCTTGCCTACCCAAACGCAGCTCCCCGTTTGGCGGAGGCGCGTGAGGGTTTCTGCCCCTCGCACAGACTCGGTTTAGTTTGTGCGCAAGCAAGCGCAAGCGCAAAGAAAACATCTCGGACTGAAAGGTCTCATTTCTGGTGCTTGAAAAGTTGTTGCATTTTTAAATGACTCAGTTATTCTTCCTAGACGTGAAAACAAAACATGAAAACAAAACGTTTCGTGTCAGGCCTGGCAGAGTGTTTGATCCAGCTGGGAGCGATTGATCACTTGTGGGGTGTCTTTTGTTTGAAAAATGAGTTTTTCATTTGCTCTCTATCAACCAAAAGCTGCCTTTTCCAACCATTCTTTTTCCTGCACTGTGAGTAAACTTATAAATTAGCTGTTTGCATGGCTGCAGAGGCAGCAGCAGGCTCCCCAAGGCTGCCCCTTGCCATGCTCCATGGAGCTGGTTAACACAGTGCATGTTGGCTGCTCGGCTCCTCTCCAGGCTTAGCAGAGGGGCTGGGTGACACTGCAGGGACCTCAGTGTCTCAGTGCCACCCACCCAAACCGAGCCCAACGGCAGGTGCAGAATTGCCCAGAGCAGGAATCACTGAGAGCCTGGTGGGAACGGGCCCTTTGGGTGCAGGAACGGTGTGCACGCGTGCAGGGACGAGCACATGGTTACAGCATCACGGACAAACTGCACGACAGACAGACAGACACACGCGCTGTGCTGGGCTTTGCCCTCCGCTCTGCCCCACATCGAGCACACGTCTGGGGAGAGGCTTCAGCCAGCGGGTTTTGCAGCCAAACATGCGCACTGCTTTCCTGCTGCTTTCTCCAGTTTCACCCATTAATTCTCCAGGCGAGTGTCTGCAATTTCCTGAGCGCCTCTCTGCCGCCTTGGCTCGCAGCCACCAATGTCCCCAGCAGCGATGGGGAGGCAGCGAAGCCAAGTTGAAGCCCTTCAGAGAAAAAGGCAGGAGCTCCTGGCTCGTTACTCAAGAGAAACCCTCTCTTTGGGACACGCTTGCCCTGTTGGTCTGGAGGGTCTTGGAGCTCCTCACACTGGGGCAAATCCCACCTGGAAGCCGGGGTGGCCTCAGGGGTGCGCTCAGCACCTCGACGGCCCCTCCTGGCCTGGCAGGTGAGAGGAGCCCGTCGCCCTTATCCTCTGCTGCACCATGATGGGGAAGGAGGCTGCTGGAGCCAGAGAAATGCCGGCAATTTGGAAGTGCACTGAAATCAAGGCTCAGATGGCAAAAAATTGTTTGTCATTGATACTAATGGAACCAAGACATGAACATCACTTTGCTGCATCTCAGAGCACACTAGAGATACAATAATCTCGTCGTTAGCTGAAACATGAGGAAACTTACAGAAGCAGAACTAAGTTTTAGCTGCTTGAAAAGGTGCTTTTTCAGATTAACTGACTGCAGGAGCACAATTCCAACTTTTCTCAAAGCTTCATTTTGCAGTAGTAAAAGTCTTTAGCAGATGGAGTTAATGGGGCTTGGATTTTAGATCAGCAATGCCAAGATCACACCGAGTGAACTAGGTGGGTGGCCTAAATGGTGGATGTTTAAAGAGGGGTTCCTCTCTTCTTCTCCCAAACTATGGTTTCAGTCCCCTCCAAAGCGGCAGGGGATCTCCTTCTAAGGAGCACATCCAGACAAGCTGAACTGTCCTGCTTAGTCTAATGAAAGTCAAGTGCTGAATCGAAAGGAATGAAGTTGTAGCCAGGAACGCTCTGTGGATGACTGGATCCTGGGCAGGATGGAGGAGGCAGGAGAGCCCAGGGCTTCCTGCTGGGATGCACCTGGGCAGAGCAGTCACCTCGCAGGAAGGCCTGGCCGGAGCTCACGGTGAGACGGGCGCTGCTCACACCAGGGCAGAACGGGGCTGCAGAGGGCAGCGATCACCGCCCGGGCTGCCACTGCGGCGGGGGAAGCTTCACCCCTTCCTGCTCTTCCCATTTACTAAAGGAGAAACGGAGCTCCCAACCCGAGCAGCGGGATGGGAGATTCCCCCCGACGTGTGGCAGGCAGCCGGGTACCTGCAGCCCTAGCCGCCTTGCAGCGACCGCGCGGCCTTCGACTGCCCTGTGCCTGGCAGGGCCTTGTGGGGCTGCCCCACGGCTCGGGGGCTCCAGCGCAGCGCGGCGCTCACGGGGGCTCTCTCTGCGAGCCGGCAGCGCGGGCACGGCGAAGCCGGGCAGGGAGGGCCAGCGCACTGTACTTACTTGCGAGAATGACCATGTCCATCCCCCAGAATATACTCATAATCCAGCCAACCATCACGATTGCTGTGAGGATCTGAATGAGGGCCGCGGCGATGTTCAGCCAGAAGACACAGCACATGTGCCTGTCGGGGAGGTCGGTCCGGGCGCCGCACAGCACGGTGAAGGCTGATACAAACGTCCCTATGGAGAGAGCAGCAAGAAAACACCCAGTGAAAGTGGTGGCTTTGTGCCAGGTGCCTTCTTTTAGATCCGCTTTTCCTAGCAACTTGTCCAGCTCCCACTGCAAAGCCGGGCAACTCTCCACAGGAGGCAGGCACAGAGAGCAGGACGCGCCGAGGCCTCTGTGCGCAGACACCCGAGGTGGAATCGGAGCCTGCAGACCCCAAGGGCCGCCCGGCTCCCCGTGCTGCACGGCACACGCGGCACGAGGGGTCCCATGAGCACGAGGACCCCCCACACCAGCAACTGTTCATTCACTGCAGACGGCCGCCGCGGGCCTTTCTGCCGCCTCCTGAGGCCCTCTCCAAGATGAGGAGCATATTTACTCCACAATGGAGTACAGAATTAAAGGAAAAAATCCTAGAGAGAATTAATGAGAACATTAGCAACCCTGCAAAGCTGCACATCCCTGATACATCTCCATGAAATAAACAGTCTGTTACTATTCACAGATATCGCTCTAGAAAGAGCACAGGCACAAAGCAGGGTGCTAATGAGGTGCTGCGGCTTCACAGCTTGCCGTGGGCAAAGGAATGAGCCTTGGTTCTGATAGACACAAAAGCGTTGTTGAACACGGGGACCAAAGCGAGTCCCTCCATCGGGCTGAAGGTGGGGAGGGGACAATCAAGTCGCATAGGGAAGGGTGAGGGAGAGTGGGAAATACCACCTTGCTGGTGGCTGCAGGGCACAGGCCACCCATCACGCTCCCCATGGCTGCCTCCCCATCAGCGCTCCCAGCCAGCAAGCAGTAACTCCAGGCACGGCCGGCTACAGCCTATTTTTAATCTCCCCATCTTCTCGCCGCCTTCAAACCCAGCACCTTCCTAACGCTCCCCCAGCTCCCGGAGCACCGGGTCTCCTCCCGCCACTGCCGGGGCCGATTCCAGCCTCCCACGAGGTGCGGGTGGGCGAGCGCTGCCGGAGCGGCCCAGCAGGGGCACAGCCAGGGAGCCCATCGTTCCCTGGGAATCAATGTCCGTGCTCATCATGAAAATGAAAATTGTTCCATCTCACCCTACCTTTATTCCTCACAGTACAGAAAGGTCGTAAGGAGCAAAAACTCTTAAGACACAACTTCACATCCTTCCAGTGAAGCTTCTGAGGGTTTTACATCATTAGAGTGAGGTGCAGAATTAGCTAATTAATCTTAGCTCATTAATCCTCTAAAAATCACAGTGACTCAACTAGCCCCATTCAAAGGGTAATACAGCAAGTAAAAAAGTTAAGTGTTCACATCCAGCTGGAGAACTGATACTGAGACTAGGATTATAGTTTGCATTCTCGGCTTCCAGTTACATGTTCAGGCCACTTTCCTGCTTATGGAAGTCCATATAATTAGTTAATGTTGAGTTAATGACTGAGCACTGCAGTCACCACATGATGGGATGCCTCAAGGTATGGGTGAGAAGCATCTATCTCCTGCTTTTACAAGACAGCCTCTCCCGGACACAGCTGCAGGAATGAGGTCAACTGTGGAACCTGGCCAGTGTAACACAGAGGACCTGGCTCATGAGTAAACTCTGGCTGCACCTTCCCACAAAGGGCATGCGGGAAGCGCCCAGTCACTCCCAGTGAGGTGCAAAATGCAGGATGTGGAGCCAGTGGCCAACCTAGTGCTTCCCATGGACTACCAGACTGCCAGAGCTTCGCAACAGAAAGCTTCTCTGCTCCAAGGAAATTGTGCCTGATGAGCTGCCCTGTTGCAGGTGGAGGAAAGGCAGAAAGCAAAATGACCATAATGAGGGCAGCTCAAATTACCTTAATGAGGACAGGTGGTAGTGGTGGTTACCTCTACACAGACATGAAGAGGAAGCCAAGAAGCCTCAGAGACATTTGCAGAGGGCTTCCTTTAGCTCCTGGGAGTAAATAAAAAAGCAGGATGGTGGCTCTTTGCTTCCAGAGGTAAGAGTGGAATGATGTTGTGACCTAGGATCTGGGCAGAGCTGCAGGTAAGTGCAGGCAAAGATGGGAGGAAGAGGGTAGGGGAGCTTGGGGTGTTTTGGGGAGTGCTGAAGGATGTAGGGTGGGTGCTGGGAGAAGCAATTAGTGCAATATTGTGGGAATGAGGAATAACTTTGTGGCTTTTTCTTGTGTCAGTGATGTACTGTGTGTGGGGATATCTCGTGTGCTTTTTGAGTTTTGAAGGTAACACATGTATTAGCTGTTATTGAACAGGGTTGGGGGGTACATAAGGTGTGTTATGTGGCTATGTGAAAATTCATGCAGTGTGCTTGTGTGAGCTACCAAAACCCTGGAGAAAGGGTATTAAGGACTGCACTTGTTTCCTTGGTATTGCAGTGCCTAGGTTATCCACTGGTTCATTTATCTGCGGGTCTTGTGTGACCTGAATTCCTTGTTAAACTCCAATTTGAGCTATAAAGACCTATGTTTGTAGTTGTGGCAGCCTCTTCTAGTCCTTGGTATCAATTAAAATGCTAAACTATAGCCCTCTGGGTTATGATGAGGGGGAAAAAGAGCTACCAAAATGAGCTCAGAAATGGTCTACAGCAGCGTCTCTTAATGCATACGCCATCCCCGCGGCTCAGGCAGGGTGGTGCTGCTTCGCTGCAGAGAAGATGCTGTTACCAACACAATAAAATGAAATTGCTCAGCGTTAGGGCTGGGCGCCTCTCGGCAGGAGTATCTGCTGCTCTGCTTGAGCAGGCAGGCACAAAGCAAAGCCTGGGGCAGCCGTGAGGCCGGGCGAGTGCCTGCCTCCAATCTCCACCCTGCAGGAGCTCGTTAGGAATTAGGCTGCATCCAAGACAAGCTGCCCGCGCAGGTGTAGTACCTGAGCCTGCTTAGATAAGCACGCTTCTTACTGCCGCAATCCTAGAGGAAAAATGTAGCTCGGGAACACATTTGATGTGCTGTTTGTGTGCAAACTATGGTGCCTTTTGCAGCTTGCAAGTGCAGAGGCTCATGCCAACCATCTCTACCATGTCCCAGGCACCCCCAGCTCTTTTTTTCTTTTCTTTTTCCTATGGACCCCCCTAAGAACTCTAATTGCTCTTGACGTGTCCTCATGTGTTCATAAAATGTGTGCACTTCCATGTGCACGTAAAACAGCACTGCCTTTGCATGGAAAACTAGTTTCTTAATATTTTGGGAAATATTCTGAGGGGGGGGGGGAAATGGAACCTTTCATCACAAGCTTCCAAATACTGACCGCAGAAAACCTTCGCAAATCTCAGGACGAAAATATACAACAGGAACCTTAAATGATTAGAGGAGGACTGCATGAAGAGCAAGCGATTTACTACAGCTTTAGTCATACACCAAGCCATCAGCATCATTTCTCTGCTGCAGTCTGGTAGTGTTTTCAACCCTTGAAAGCCACCGTCCCTAACCAGTTAGATCATGGTACAATTGGTCCCACTGCCAGATGTTTTGTAATCATTTTGTGAGGTTTCTCCAATCTGCTCCTGCATGACAACCTATGGCTTAATTCTGTTGACTTGATGCTTAAAATTAAGCATGTCCTTGAAGTACTTCAGGTTTGGAGTGCTCTTGCTGAGCTGCGAGGTGCAGCCCTGGCTGTGTGATAGTGTTCAGGGTGGCAGAGCAGAATTGTCGGCTTCTTCCAGAACTCTGCTAGTGAGTTTTCCTGCTGCTGTTCCTGCCTAATACCCAAACCAATTCCCTTGCCCCTGCCCCTCTCCTTAAAGAGCTACAACGGGTATTTTGTGCCATGCTTTCCAACAGTTTGAACAGCTGGGAAGAATGTATAATTTCCTGAAAGGAAAGAAAAAGCTTTATTATGCGGGAGCTTAGAAGGTGGAAATGGAAAAGGTTTAGCAGCTTTTCCCCTTTTGCTCCCCCTGCCAGGGATGCAGGAGCATCAGCCCGTGTGCCTGCCAAGTTCCCCTGGTCTGAGGGGGCTTTCCCTCTCACCCAGCGGGAGGCCAGCATCCAAGTGACAGAAACCAAGGACAGGGAACAATTTTTTTCTTCTAAATCATCTCACTTTCAGACTACAATCTTAATTCACAAGCACCTCCAGAAATTAGTTTTTGCCTCCTGTTTTCTTCTTGTATATGTAGAAATAACTTCATTTTATGCTGCTGAAATAATTTGGATGTGGCTTTTCAGATTTGTATCTAGACAGGGCTTCTCTTTACTTCAGAGCAGCCATGAAAGTTGGAGATGAAGAAACTTTTGGGTGTTCTGGCACTTCCAGCTCCTACAGGGCTCTGGAAATAGGAGCTATGTAACTCTGGAAAATAAGAAAAATGCAATGAGTTCTCCAAAGCTTTCAAAAGGCTCCAGCCATTTACACAGTGATGGATCATCTGTGGTAGGGAAAGCTTTCCAGTTGCACAAAGCAGAAGGCAGAGCAGTGTGGCAGGCCAACCTCAACTTCTTTCCTGGTTTCCTCAACCCCAGTATGAGGGTTCAAAATATTACTGCTCAAAATTAGTAGTTTACTGTGTGAAGCCAGAGCAAAAGCTCCTCCCCTGTGACCTTGTCACAGGTTAGACAAGGACTGGTGGTGCTCATGAAAGGCTGCTCTGGTTCAGCAGAAGGAAAGCAGCAGGCTAAGGGTAAAGGGCCATCTCTGCTGCTCCCTCCCAGTTAGCCACACAGGCACAGCTTAAGATGAGGTCTATGGTGATGTTGTCTCCTCTTTTGTCTTTTAGATTGCTGTCTTGCAATTTAGCCTCTTGAAGCTACCCAGCCACGTTGGCTCTGTTGCAGAGGAATGGATTAACTACTTCCAAGATGCAGTGAGCAGTGCCTCTGAGCTTGCTCTGATACCCTGGGGTCCTTAACTGTGAAGACAAATTATGTTAATTAGGGACTACCTAAGCATAAGACAAAATTAATCTCATTAGGAAGTTAGATGGGGCAATTAGACTTTTCTTACAGACTAAGATAGCTGAAATGGAGTGCACTGGTCTTCAAAATCACTGCAAAATAGAAATCACATTTTAAATAATAGTGTAAAATGAAACTGTGACACATGTTCGGAGATCTGAAGTGAACAAAAAGGAGATGAACAAAAAGACACTTTTTCAGTCAGCATTCCAGACTGAAGTGTCTAGACGCAACAGAGATGTAGTGGGGAGCTGCCAGGACTGCAGCCTGTACCACAGAGGTGGAGCATCGAGTACCATCTGGGAGACCAGAACTTAGTCCTGGCTTTGCCGCAGGCTGGGCAACTAGTTCTGAATCTGTAGTTCTGTTCTGGTGAAAACATGTTAATGCCATTGCTTTTGTTATGTAGATGCTTTTCTTTTTAGATGGCCCCTATCCCAGGCAACTTGCTCTTTCATACACCTAACAGTGAGACTCTTGATCTCTGCTGTGCTACTCTAAGGCATCTAAAGACCAGTTCTCCCTTTTATCGGACACTTTTCACAAGAGCATTATTCTTTAGGTGATAGATAATGTCCACCACAAACCTGCTGTTTTGATTACATTGTGTATGAAATATTTAGGAAACAATGCTTCATACTGTAAGTTTGACTCTAATTCCTTTCTGTTGCCTACCCGGTAGCCACTTTAACTGCAGATGTCTAAACTTTTCCCAAACTAACATCCAAACATATTCAATTCTGCATTACAGTAGGGTGAGATGAGGAAGCCAAGGGACCCTGCAGGCAACCAAGCCACACGCTGGCTGTTGGGATGGGTGAACCTGTGTGGGCGAGGTGCCCAGTCCATGTGCAGGACCTACAGCTTGACCCTGAAGGGAAATGCAAGGAGGGCATCTGGAGTGCGTTCCCTTTTGGCTCCTGCAGTGAGGCCCCCAGGACACCCCAAGCAGCCCAGCAGAAGTCAGTCTTTGGCAGCCAGGTATAACCTTTGTGGGACCTTATACCTGCTGCTGCCCCAATGGAAGCAGTGTGAACAGAGCGGCCTGGAGCCACCCGCGACTTCACAGGCTCTGCTAGTATCAGCACCAGCCAAGATAAGGGAGTTCAGCCCTGTATAAACCCAGCTAGAGCAGCCTCCTAAAAGGAAGATTGGCTGTTAGGTTTGAGAATATGCAGGCTAAAGCCCTGCATCTGTATTAGCAGGTGTTTTATCAGCACTCTCTGATATTCTGGTCTTGAGCAACCGGCTCTATTTCAGAGGAAGAGGTGGCTAGATGACCTCCAGAGGTCCCTTCCAACCTTGGCTACTCTGTATTTCATGACTTTATGCTAGTTTTGGCTGATAAATAGAAATTGAATAATGGAACACCTTGGAGGAACTCTCAAATCTTTTGAGCCTTTGTTGTTTTACATGTGTGTGTATATATATATATATACACACACACACTTGATGATGTCTGATTAATATCTTTCTCTGTCCTCATCTCAGCTTATTTAGAGATCAAAAAATAATTCTTTTTCCAAGGAAGCCATTTAAAACTATCTTGGTTTCTTTTCTCAGAGCCATGTCCTCTTGCCACTGCATCACTGGCAGCTCTTGAATGCAGGGCGATTCATGTTTTTTGATTCATTTTGAAGAGCTATTCTGTCTTCTAAACATCAGTTATGCTGATGTTACAGTGCCCCTACACTCACAGGGAGGAGTGCACTAGAGCACAAAACACATGAGGGATCATGCTGTGCTATGTGAAGGATGATACCTATTTACATTCAACACTGCCCCTTTTATTGTACATAGTCATATCAAAACACTCAGATGACTTCTCACGAGTGTTATTTTAAAAGAAATATATGCACTTGGGCAAGATTTCTAGCTCTCTTTCCATTTCTGCAATGACTGGTCAGTCTCTTCTGCGGAGGGAAACAACAAGCCTTAATGGAGCAGGTCAGAAACACAGATGACAACCCTGTTGTGTTCAGGAGCCAGATTGTCCCCACATAGGGCCTCTTGACCAGCCACAATGCATCTAGAAAGGCCTGGGCCTTGGCAGAGCTAGGTAAGCGTGTTTGTGTGATCTTAACATGTTGACTTGTCTGTTTGATGCCTATCAAATAGACTAATTCTTCTGAATGCCCTCAGCACGCCATTGTCTCTAGGAATTCTTGTCTTTCCAATTTGCATGAAATTGTACCTGATTTACCCTTATTTCCACTATTTGCTTGATAAAATATTTTCCAGTACGAACCATTCAGCTACAGGCATTACATAAAAATGCATATACACTTGCTGTAGATGATGACAACACAGAGTAAACTCCAAACATTTCAATCTAGCAGGCAATTATTCTCAGTGAAATATGGAAAGCAATACCTTTATTATACAGCAATTCATGGACACCATTCTTCAGAGGTTAAGGAATATTTATATGAGGTGAGATGTACTAGGGAAAATTACTTTATATTGATAGCTTAAAAGTTACCAGTGTTTCAGGCGGTCTGTAGCTCCTTTCTGCACTCCTCTGTACAACCCTGCTTATCGCAAGGTTGGGACATTGCTGAAATGGTTTTGCTTTCCTGCGCAAGACTCCTAGAAGCAGCCTAAATGTTAAAAGGGTGAAGCTGAAATGAGATTCAGATTTTTAAAGTTTTTCTTTATCTGGCTGAGAATCTACCACATTGGGATAGGAGACCAACCCTGAAAGCCAGTATTGCTGGTGTAACACAAGAATTGCCTGGTGCCTGTTTCTGTCCTTCTCTACTGTTTTGTTGACAATCGGACTTCACTACAGTCCTCTCTCATCCAGCTTCCCACTGTGGTTTCTGAGGCAGGGCATCACTTAGTGGAGCGCTCCCTTTCCCCAGGGAAAGGGAGTTTACAGTTGTGCACCAGCCAGGGCTGCCTGTGCCTCCTTATTCAGGCAGCATGTGAACCCCAGAGATGTCCATCTGCCTCAAAGAGCTTGTCCTGCTGCTCTTGAATACTCGACCCTGTCCTGCTCTTGCCTTATCTTCCTGGGGCAGGTTCTGCACCTTGCCTCTCAAGTGCTTGTTGGGCAGCTTGGAGGACTCGGTACTGTCTGAACCTCAGGTGCTCCGCTCAGCTGGAGCTTGGAGTGAACAGGGAAGAAGGCAGGGGAAGAACTCTCCTCACGCAGGCAGGCTGGGTGCCCAGGGGCCATGCTTCTTGAAACGGAAGGCTCAGCTCGGGGACTATCCATCTAGCCTTTATTCACTCCTCTGTTGTTGCCCTTTTCCTATTGTCAAAAAAGAATATATCTATATTGGTCCCAGACTCATCTCTGACAAATTCACCGACTGCTTCAGAGTTACACTGGGGATTAATTTGCCTCATCAGGTCAGACTTGATCTGGGCAGTAATTCAGAAGTGCAAAGACCAGAAAGACAGTGCCTTTAAATAACAGCAACAGGCTACAGCAAATAGATTACACGCCTGCTGCTCCGTGTGAGGATGAAAGTCCAGGCATGAATGCAAGCAGAGACAGGCATCCATGTGAATGGAGCTTACACAAAACTGTTCCTATAAGCATGCATCATTAAATACATGTACAGGGAGCCCACTCCAGCCCTCTTCTAGCTTTTTAACTGGTTTGCAGAGCTCTACTGGGAACAGATTATGCTCAGTGTGGTAGTCAGTGTCACTCTCCTTGCTCTAGCTGAGCAGGACCACAGTGCTCAATGAACCTGGCAGGTTCCCCAGGCTTGCTTTGTGGCCAGAAATTATGCAGCTGGGAGACGAGCTGTCTGCTTCCTGTAACCTTGCAGTGTCTTCTAGCTGTCTATTGTCTGAGACCTGTTGCTGTCATGGGTTAATTGTATTTGCATTCAGTCTAGATGAAACTAAGGCATGAGCTACACCTTTACCTCAACTGCTGGAAAAGACCTGCTGCATCTCTGTTGTCTGAAAAGGTGTTGTCGCCACCTTTTCCTGTTGCACACAGGCACAGACAGACCCTCTGCAGTTCCCCTCCCTCACTTTCTGTTCTTCTAGGTCGACTTTCCCATTTGCAAGCCCTTAAGTGCCATCTCCATCTCCCTTCTCCAGCTTCTGACATGTCTTGCCTAGCCTTTCTGCTATCTCTGCTTTAACATCCTCTTGTCTCAAACTGAAGATTTCTTACCCATTTAGCTATCTGCAGCTCTAACAATGGAGATAAAATGACAAAAGGCTACACTTGCTCCTGTCACAATCAGTGAGTGGTGGCAGAAAGGTAACTTTCACTCACAGAAACTGTGGAAAGCCTGTGCTTTCTCCATGCTTAAAGTGTCAGGTACTGTGTGCTGTCTGAAAGAGGACCACTGTTATATTGCTACATATCCTAATATTCTCCTCCTACACAGAATTTCTCTTTTATACCAAATCCTACAAGTGTCTGTTTCTACTATTATTATAGCATGCATTTAAGCATTAAATTGCTTCACATTTCTAGCTATGATAATTCATTTTTCTTTTGTTTTGGTGATAAGAATGTATAATTTTGTGTTCTATCATATTTCACAAAAAATCTAGTACAGTATCATACAAAAGCAACAATCTGACACATTAGAGCTATTCTGCTATCTTTTATTGTGCCTGCAATGAAGAAATAAGCAAGTATTTTTAGCTTACCGTGCCGTGTAGAATAAGCTGATAGCAGAAGCCTGTAATTGTCATTCAAAGGAACATTTGTTTAACCAGATGCAGTCATGAAAAACTACCTGAAATTTCATAATTAGTATTTTCTAGCACAAAATGCCTGTTCTGTGCAAAAATACAGAGATGTCGGTGCAATGAGGACTACATTGCAAAGCAGCTTCATATTACCATGCTTCCCCTGGAGAAAGATTAAGCTGAAGAGCACCTTGAGCCATAGAGCCATTCATAGTCAATGGCACGACTCTATTTTGATGCAAGAGTGATTAGGACAATGTAAAATATCTAAGCAGAAGACGCTGCTGTAGGATCCCAAGTTGCTACATCATGTATTGCATGAATAAAGGCAGTAGAAAGCTGGCAGAAAGGACAGCAGGGGCAAAGGGAAACTTAGGGTCAGGATCAAGCTTCTTCTGTTAACTGTTTCCGAGGATCATGTTGGTCATAGTTCCCATCCGAGAGGGGAGGGGGAAAAAAATTACTTGCCCTGGGGAGGAGCTTAACTTCTGCCCATGAAGATACTGGGTGCTGCTGTCTGGAAGCTGAGTAAAGTTGGAATAAGGGGCTGGCCTGCAGTTGGCTTATGCATTGTAGGTGGAGTAAGCAGCCTAATTAGAGGTCCCTTGTGAATCATGCAAGCACAGAGCATGCTTGAGGCTGCAGAGCTTCCATAGCAGTTCCCATTCTTTTTCCATACAAGAAACCAGAGACAACTCTGTGCTCTTTAGAAATGTCTTGTTTCCCTCTGGCACATGCTCTTTTTCTCCAATACTGCTAGAAGGTCAGTGTTTTGAGGATGTTCTGGAGAAGGCAGGGAGCTCCAAGTGTAGGACCCAAAACTGCTCTCTTCCTGCAAAGATAGAGCTGATAAAACTCTGCAGAGGATGAATCTCTGTTTTTGCCCTTGGGCTCCTGCAGGCAAACATAAGCTGCCATCAGGATTATGTGGACTCTTGGCAGAATGTGTGGAACTGGAATGACACGGTGGGGACACGGCCAAGTGCTTGGCACAAGACCTGCCAGACCTTGCGTGCTTCGGCCAAGAGGCCGTATGGAGGTTGGCAGGACGTCCCAGCCTGCAGCGTGGGCTGGTACTGTCGGTGCACACAGAATCAGCGCTTCTTTCTGTTGCTCTTGCAAAGAGAGACCAGATGTGGGGAGAGTTGAGAGTGAGGAGAGGACTGGACAAAGTAAACTAGTGTTATCCACTCTCATCACCACTAATTAAACTACACTGATCAAAATACACATGGGAGGAAGGCCCAAAAGGTTTTTAGAATATAGGAATGCAATTCTAAATTGTGGGTTAGAGGCTTGCACACACTATCATAAGGAAGAAAGTAAAAGGAGGAGGTGGCACATCTGTTCGCTGTACAAATTGGTCTGTCCAGCTCTATGGGCAAGTTTGGTCTTTTTGCTATCTGAGTGACAAATGACACAGCACAGGCAAAGCCTGCACTATGCCCGTGATGCATGGATAGCATCATATCTCTACGCTTGAGATTAAAGCAAGGAGAGTCTATAGGGAAAGTGCCTTTTATTTTTCAAGTTGGTGAAGATTAACAGCTGAGCCAAACTACTCAGCAGGGGAGAGAACACGAACATAGTTCTTATCCTTCTCAAACGTCTGGCTTCAAACTATTTATAATGCTTTGGTATTTCTTAACATATGCAAATAACTGCAGATATTCTTCCACTCGTTTGGTTTTGAACATACTGTCACTTTTCTCTTAACTTACATGCTGACCAAGAGTAGCACATATTCTAGTGTTCATCTTTAGGATTTCAAAAAAAATAACGATACCTCAGGGTGTTTGTGTAAATATGTAGGTTAGTGTTCCCCTGCTGCACACAAGGGAGGCAGAGAAGTTAAAATGCAGACTTTAATAAGACATTTAAGTGCTTAAATCCCACTGAAATCAAGGAATTCCAGCCTAAATGCCTGAGGCCGTAGGGAAACAGCTGTATGGAAAGCATAAAATTCTAGCTTTCCTAATTTAGCCTCACTACTTCCTGAGGCTCCTTGCAATAAAGAAAGTGAATATATAGGCTAGGATTAGGAGCTTCCTCATGTGAACGATGTACCAGAAGATGAGGATACCACAGGATATAAAGCAAGCCATGTTTGAATAGTCTCTTTCCTATGTTAAC
>NW_020455766.1:4320468-4333187 GCF_003342845.1 Nothoprocta perdicaria
CCCCCCCCCGTGTTTAACGATCATTAATTGTGTCCTGGGTGCTCTATGACTGAGAAGAGCAGAACTGCTCCTATATCATCAAGTGTATGTGTATACATCAGTGTATTTCATCTAGTGTTTATGCTGTACAACTGCCCAAGGGCCTGCAGGCTGAAGAGGGCCAGCTGCTGGGCTCTGAGCCTCTTTCTAAGAGAGGTTACCACCTTAGCAGAGTCAAGAAGGGAACATGCACCTATGCCACAGGAGACTCAGAGCGAAGGTTTAGCAGCTTATGCTGAACTTAGTGTAACGCTGGCTTTGCAGTGAAGTGCTAGCAGATGTGTCCCCCTGGCCAGCTCTGCTGTGAGGTGGTGTAATGCCCAGCTAGGACATGGGACAGACACTTAGAGGCAGTTAACTTCTTAACCTGCAACAGTTTGTTTTCTGGTGGAGTTGGTCAAGAAGATAGAGGGAGAGGAGAAACCTTTCTAGGTAGTCACTGTAACCAGAGGTTGAGGCCAGCCTTTGCTCCTGGTTGGCTTGGGTGCAGCAACCAATTTCAAAGATTCATCTGAGCTCACTTGTCAGACCCGTTAGCAATTACAGCAGCTCTCACTGACGCTTAAACAGAGTGTGCAAGCACCTCTCGTACCTTCTATCCCAAGCAATGCACAAAGGGAAGTGCAATACAAACAGGATGTCTGCAACAACGGCTCCTAAAATCCCAGGAGCCACTGAAGGAGGGGATCTAAATGTCAGTGTGAGCAGCACAGTGAGAACTTGCACTCAAGGTGTTCCCCAGCCAGCAATGCGAACAAGGTGTTAGACTGTATTGGAGGAGAAGAGTGATGGAAGATGTTGTAATGGCATTGCAAAAATCAATGACATACTCTTCGGGTAAGACCTAGCCAAGAGGTACACAGAAGGGCAATAGCAGCAATTACAGAAACAAAAGGGTTTTTATGTGAGGAATGATGAGAAAGAATGTCTAAGACTCAAAAACATACAAATGATGTGATATATAGTGGATGTATAAACAGACATCTAGACTGTTTGCTAATGCAGATGAGTGCTCAGAAAGACAAGAGCTCCAGTAAGACGCATGAGCAATACATGATGCGTTTTGAACTGATTATGGCAAACACCACCTTTTACAAAGCACTTAATGGGTAATATTCATCAGATCTAACTATCTGGAAAGGAGGTGTTTCCATCTGAGCCAGTAACCCAAACCCTCTTTGCAGTCAAAAAAAGACGGTGGCCCCCAAAGGCTGTGATTCACTCAACCTATTTTAGAGAAGGGATGAGTCATGTACTGGTAGTATCTAATTCCTTCCAACAGTCTATAACAGCAACTAACTCAGCATACAGGTAGATGAACCCCATCTATTGTGTTCAGCAGAAAGAACACATGCCATCAAGCTATTTTGAATAAATAGTACTGGTAAATGTTTTGATGCATCTCCTGTTTTCATGTATCAGCTAGCCTCTAATTCTAAAACAGGAACTTCTGCTGTCGGTAGGTTATTGATTGAAATGCTCATTAGAACTTCCTTTGAAACATCTAGTACTGAAGTACATGAGATGCAACAGAGCAAGGATTCCTACGTCCTCAGTGTAAAATAGTGCCATGCTCTCATGGATATAGAAGCAAGAGGAGCTCAGCTATGGTCTCATTATATTCCTGTAATATCAGTGCACGCATCTTCCCTGCTGAGGAAGATGAGCTAAGGCAAGTTCTTTGTTCTCATCAGCACTATATATCAGAATCACCCTGGTCACTGCCTGAAGCCTTTGTAGAGCTTATGAAATGCTCCACCAATAGCAGCAAGACATCCCTTAAAATTTGCTGCTTTTAGTTTTCATATTGCCTTTCTTCTTGAGGGTATCTTTTTCCAACATGACAGTGTTTGCATGGCTTAGATGAACACTGTTGCTAAGAAACAAGTCCCAACTGTGCCTTTAAAACTCTGCCTTTAAACATACAACTCAAGGAAATATATATATATATTTTCCTTCTCAGTACACTGTATTGTGTGTTTTTATTAAGTTTTCTCTTAACTCTGACCACGCTCTTGGGTATGTTCCTATCACAACCATCTGGGATAGGACCCATTCTTTCTCATTGTCAGTATAGTGCCACCATCACCTACACAGTGCTATAGGTAATAATTTTAAAATAGTACACTTAAAGGTCACAGTAAGATTCCTTTTTTTTTTCCACACAATTGTGATATAAACAAAAAGGAACACGGTGGAGCCTACTCATTGCAAATGTCTGGTAGTACTAAACTGTAGTGCACAGTACAAATCCATGTTCCCTTAAATGACAACTCTAGGGTGCACCTCTCCTACAAAACAGTCTGGCTTTTTTTCCTAAATATGTACTAAAAATATACTAACTAAAACATGCTGCAGTCCTCAAAGGTGTAAGATAATACACAGCTTTCAGAGGCACAAAGCATGCAGGAAGGGGCACAGAAGGCCTTGTCCATCCTTTCTACTTATCGCATACTTTCACAAAATATACTAAATAACACCTGCTAATATGTGGTAAAGTGCCATAAACATCAAAACATTTGCCAAGGATAAACCAGAGTATATTTTGTGATGTAACAGCCTCAGATCTTTAGCTTTGCTGTTGGCTAATTTGGGGGGGGGGGGTGTAGGAAGGGGGAGTCCTCTGTGGATCTCCAGCTTCCTAGTGCAAATTAGCAGGAGTTGCCTCTGTTTAAGTGCATTTTAAAAGCCCGGTTCCTCCACTCCTCACAGTAATATCCACAAGACAACCTCAAGGGATTGTCTTCTGTTAGTCCTTGTCTTTGTTCAAAGCTCTGCTTTTGCACTGTTGATATCCTAACACCATGGGCCTTTGTCATTAAATGTTGGAGTAAAAAAGCAGAGAGCCAAGCCGGACAAATGGGCTCTAAGGACTCGACAGCAGCGTTCCGCATGTTGCGGGTTCTCAGTGCTGCTAGATGGGTCTGTCACGGCATGGGAATGGGAACGGGAACACTTCACACCTGTTCTGCAGTGGTTCAGAGGACTGCATGTTGCTCCAGGCAATGTGCCATGGACTCCTTGGAGCAATTGGAAGGATGTTCTCTCTGCCCGGTTCTGCTCTGGCACATGCAGATTAAACGAGCAGTGAAGGAACATTTAGTGGATTGAAAGCCCTGAATGTGAGGGCGGAACATGTCTGCACGAGGGCCACCTTTTTAGCTGAGCTGCGTATACCATCTTGTAGCTAGTACAAGAAAGAAAATCTCTTCTTCCTTGTGTCAGTAATACCAAGGATGTGCTGGTACTGTTTTATTCACGCTGGTCTCGGTAAAATAAGGGTTCTGTGTGTACCTGCAGAGCAAGCACAGTCTTGGAAATTGATGCCCAGTATAAAGTCCATTCCTGGCTCCACCATAGATTTCCTTTATGGCTACCAGCTGTCCACAATGTAAGGAGATTAGAAGTTTCCTACTTCTAACTATTTAGATGCCAATCTCAGCATGTTGGTACTCTTGAACGTAAGGAGGTATTTGTATGACTGGCTGGTGACACAGAATCCTTCCCTCTTCTATCCATATTCATGGCTTTGTTCAAGCGCTTGTGCCGTGCCCCTTGCAGGAGTGTAAAAACACCGGCCTTCTACAGCAACATGCCGAGCAGGAGCAGCTCTTCAGACACATAATCTAGACTGATGAGGTCGGTCAGCTATACTTCGCAAATGTAAGTGAGATCCCCTGAGGGAGGCAGCTTCGGGGGAGTGCCAAGGAAGTGCCTTCTGTCGGTTTTGTGGGATGTGTGGGAGGAGCAGAGGTTTGAATGAAAAAAGCCTGTAGGCACAAGTCAATGCACAAAGCCACCTTCTGGTTTTTAAAAGGGAAGCCAAGGGGGTATTTTTGTGTTCCTGGTTGCCAATAATTCTGGACCCTGTACTCTGTCTTCTCTTTTATGGGAGACAAGAACCATCTCACTGGGACTTCACAGCCACAATAAAATATCAGTAAGAGGAAAAAAAGTTCCTGAATTTTAAATGTTGTGTTGTATTTTTTTAATAGCAGTTATTTTTAACCCCCTACTTTGTTTTCTCTGATATTAATCAGCTGTTCACAGAGCTCAAGAAAACCTTCATTCTCTCTACTCTAGAGACTTGCAGCAGCAAACATCATCTTTCCAATACAGAGGGAATGACTTGGCAGTGCTTTCATAAATACATGGATGAGGAAATATAAAACAATGGTGCAATCTAGAAAATCCTCACTAACTAAATCATCTCACTAAGTTGAAGATAAGATATTTAACTTACCCTTTTAGGGATCACTTGAACTGGTCTGGTGCAAAGGGGATTGGAAACATGTCTGAATTGTGTCAATCTCACAAAGGCAGAGGAAGGTATGGTGACCATACCAATGCCCTAGCTAGAAAGTCCCCAGAAAGGGACTTTCTTCTGACTAACACCTCACAAACGTGAGTTTAGTTCATGACCAAACCTCCTCGCAGTCCTAAACCCCTTTTTAACTGTTCCCACTGGGACAATTCCAGAAAGGGTCGTGGGGCTGGGAGGCTCAATCCTGATAGCTGCTGTGTGTGTGTGACTGCAGAGTGGGATCTGTCTGGACTTTTAGCCAGAATTTAGGCTTGAGGTTCTTGGAACCAATTTTCAACCTTTGTTTGAAATGGGCATTGTTTTTTAAAAAAAAAAAAAAAAAAAAAAAAAAAAGTGTATTCAGTTAAAGGAAGGTATGGTCTGTTTGTTTTTGCAGTTAGGTAAATCTATGTTCAGAAAGCTAAGCTTTCTGACTACAAAATGAAATGTTTTTAAGTGTGTGTGTGTCTGAGGCAGGGGTTAGGACACCTTTCACTTACTAGTAATACGAATACATAAATCTCTAAATCTGCCCTGGTGCTTCTTGTACCTTAATGTAAAGAATCTGCTTCTGACCACTGTCAGCATCAGAAGCCTGACTATATGGGGTGCTTGGCACAGCAATTTCTACCAAGCTGCCGTCTCCTTTCCTCAGTAGAGCATATTGAATGCTGGATATTCTGTCTCACAAACACACACACACAAAAACCATGTTTATGGAAATTAAATTGTCATGGCAACAGAAAAGGTCTCAGTTTCTCAAAAATAGCAAATTAACAAAACCCATTTATGAAATCTTAGATCCATTATTTTATGAATTCACTTAAAATCCAGAAGGAAGAAATGGTTTTCTACCTACATAATGAAGAAATAATATGGTGTCTGCTTTCACCTCACCATACTGCTATATGTAAAAGATATTCTTACATATACTTATTTTAAACTTAAACAAAACTCAGTTTCAGCTAGACAGTGCTATACTAATGTGATCACTGGGCTTATTTCAGGTAAAATATTTTCATATAAATACTATGATTCATACTTTATAAGATGATTCAATTTCTAACACAGTAAACTTGTAACAATTATTCATTATGACTTAGCTTATCTCCATTAAAATATCAGTTTTGCAGGGTCTTATAACATGAATTTCAATGTACAGACTTTCTGTAATAATATTTTTCCATTAGACTGACTTCTTTTCCCAATACATTCTCAAGCAATGTACATTTTGCCGCCTTTAGAAATTTGCCCCTGTTGTAACTGAAACAAAATGATATTTCACAAACTCAGGCTGATAGAGGCATTTTGAAGTTGTGTGTTGATAATTATCAACATTTATGGTGTGCTGAGAACTCGATCTAGATACGTGACAAGATGGTAAGTTGCTAGGTCATCATCTGTGACATGCTTAAATTCCTGTTCCTAGAAAGCAGCCCACACTCCCTACGCAGTTCCTAGTATTAGCACTATTAGTGAAGTCCAAAATGTGGTACTGGTCACAGTCCTTCAGTGAATGCAATTAGGTTTCCAAGAACCCCTCTACTGGTCATGTTCCCTCTTTCCTCTGCAAGATGTATTGTGACCCCTTTGGGTATGCTTTTACGGGATCTTTAAGTTATTGCATTGCCAATGAACTTTCATCACCATTTATATTCACTATCTGGGTACTTCACGACCACATGCTCAGACATAAGTGTCTACGGTTTAGTCCAGTCTGGTTTAGTCCAGAGCTGTGAATTACTTGGCAATATAGATGCCACCTTTACTTTAAAAGCACATGGTAATATTGCTATCTCCCTGCACTGAAAGATCAAGAAACACGTTCTTCGAAATTAGGAGATTAAAAACAAAACTCTTTTTTTTTCTTCCTTTTTTTTTTTTTTTTTTTTGTTAAGATCTTATCTTCAAACCCATTCTAAAGCCTTGAGAGTTATTTTTTTTCCTCTTCTTGAAAGTACTATCATCTAATGAAGAGCCCCAGGGGACAGAGTTCTAAGGAAACACCAAATATTATGAAAGTCATGACTGTGTGGCTAGGCTGTTTGAGGAGATGGATATGGTGGAAAACAGTTTGAGAGAAGCCGATTGGTGTCTAAGTCTTTTTTTTTTAAAGAAGAAAAAATCCTGACAGTCTTGCACGATCTTTATAATATTCAATAACTCAATCTCATCTACTTCACTTTTTTTGACTCTAAATCCTATGAAGCCTAGTAAATTTGTAATATCAGTAACCAACAACTGAAATATAATTAAGCTGAAAGTCATGTGTTTTCTTCAGCTATTACTTTTGTGGATTCTATTTAACAAAAATGCTCAAAAAACTCTGTGTAAAGTGCAAACTGGAGGAAAAAGGGGGTATTCCTGTGCTCTAGACTTGACACCATGATCTCCTTTAGTTAATGAAAAAAAAACTTACAAAATCTAAAGCAAAATGAGGGAAACCCACTTTGGTGCTTCTTAGGTAACCACAACAAGCACAGTCAATATGCACTTTCATTCACATGTAAGGCTGGGTCCATGCTGATAGAACAAAGTCACAGGTCTAACCTATTCGGTGAGGTTTAAGCTTTCAGTGTGATGCTGGCTTCAGTCCTCAGCTAAGGAATAGTGCTCCCACACCTGCCGAGATGGATGCTCGTGCATCTCTGCTGTGGAGAAAACAGCTTTCTCTGCCATGAAAAACAAAATGTATGGTTGTGAACGGGCATAGCTGCAACAGAGGCTGGCAATTCCAAAATCCATCTTTCCTTGTGCCAGCTGCTGCCCCCTGCGGGCACGTTCACCCAAGAGCAGGATGCCTGATTTGATGGAGGGGAGTGGGAGCCCCAGGCTCTGCTCCCCATTTCTCCCTTGACTCTCTGAGCAGCTCAGCAGCCTCACTGCCCTTTTCACAGGGAGACAGGGATTGACCTGTGTCACGTAATGGCACTTTATCAATGTTTGCAGATCTCCCTGAAAGTCACTGATTCAGAGCACTAGAACAGTCTACTTTTCAAACCAAACTAGCCAAAATTCACCATTTAAAAGTACTCTCCTCATCCAAAGTCCTCCCATCTTCATATCCTTTGTTGCTTTTCTCTCTCGCTACGTGAAGTTCCAGTTCTTTGGCCTTCTCACCAATGTTCTCTTCCAGACTGTCCTTTTCTCCTTCTGGGCTTGAGTCTCTGCTTCTCTCTGTGTCATACCCTTTGTTTGGAAGAGCTTTCCAGACTCCTTAAAATTCAGTTGGTTCACTTAGCCATTTAATAGCTCTTCTCTGCAGTCTGCTCCCACCCTCACTCTTAATGTTCAAGTGCATCTGTCCAAATTGCATTAAATGACAAACTAGACTGCAAGATGCTCAGCAAACCCCATCTCTTTATGTGTTTATTAAGTAATGAGTACAGCCAGAGCTGCTTAAGCACCAGCAGTGAACAAAAACATTTCTGGCTATTTTTTTTTTTTTTGTCTTCCATTTCAATGGGAAATGAAGGTGTGAGGGAAGAGAAAGAAACTTGTTTGCATTTAAGTCAGTCTGGCACTGACTCCAATTCAAAAGCAGCAGCACTGGGTAAGCGCACAGGTTCACAGTGAAACGAACCAAAAAGTCATCATAAACAGGAGTATGGTTAATTAACTGACCCTTCCCAACCACATGAATGAAAAAGCAAAAACTGACTAAAGCACATAATACTAAATATTCAGATTTTGGCAGAGATTGGAGGGAGGAACAAGGTGTTGCTGTACCTTTGCTGTGCATGCCTATAACTGCATTTGTAAAGCACTTGTTTTGCAAGCTTATTTGTTGTTTGAGATGGTCCAGACGGCTCGTACCATAAAAACATTCCAGACTGCTGGCAAGATCTTTGAGTGACTGTTCGATATGATCAGCCAGTAAGTTATATAAGACCCTCTCCCTTCTCACTTAAACCTCTGCAGAAGCAGCAGGAGTTTATGGGCTTTCTCCATGCAGACAAGAACAGGAGCCACAAGAACCTGTGGTTTCACTTGTTCTTGAGCACATCCTTAACCAGGAGACCTCTCTGCAGCACGAGTGATACCGCTGCTAGGGCAAGGGACAAGTATCCTGGGTATGCACATTGTATCACAGCTCTCCTGGGTCATGCAAGCAAAGAAATCACCAGAAATTAGATGTTTTGGGTCTTTTCTGTGCTTGGACTGCTTCAGGGGTATTAGTCAGTCCAGTATAAATGAAGTGTAGTGACAACATGTTTACTTTGTTTAATTATGTTCATATGGACCTACTACAAGTGGTTTCTATCTGCAGACCTACGAGTGGTCTATACATCACAGGTTGAAAGGCTAAAGAAGCCCAGCAGGAAAGTTCACAAATACACAAACAAACGCTATCAAAAACTTCGCTTTCCACAAAAGAGCTTGTAAATCACCCAGATTCATTCATTAGCAAGTCCATAGGAGAAAAACTATCATAAACGTTAAAGCAAGCTTGAGACTTTAATGCAGAGATGCTTGAAAGCCCCAATTTCTTTTTGTGGTATTTGTCCTATTCTACATGAGGAAAATGCATTTTTCCATGAAATTTTTTATTTCACTGATGAAGGTGAAGTTCTCTTGAGGAATCCATTTACTGTTAAACTGCAAAAATAAAATGGGAATTGTTATGTTTATGCAGATCCCATTCCCACAACTTCCATGAGCTGAGTGTTCCCTAGTACTATTCAGCTCTTTGGAGAGCTCATCCTGCTCAAGAGAGCTTCCAGTCTGAGCTTTTTGTGGATGCTTGGCCTGTATAAACCAAGCATTAAAGCCAGTCGTGCCACCCGCCTTTATGTAGCTGAAGGTCTGGCCCTTGAACTCCAGCAAGGCTGAAGCAGAATAAGCAGTTGGTGAAAGAGTTGTGATTGGGAGCTGGCATAGCCAGGAGCATTGGAGAAAAATGTGCAGCAGGCTGGGAATCATCCCGTCGTCCCCTTGCTGTCTGGGAGATGAAGTCACTCACGATCTCCTCAAGTGAGAACTTCAGGGCTCATGGGTGGCTGCTCTCCTATCCTGCACTAACACAGTTTTATGCTCTGAATTTCAGCTACTTGCTGCATAAAAATAGTATGCCTGTATAATTCAGGCTGTGATCCAAAAGTCCACCCCCTTCCTGACAGGAGGGATTCATCTTGGAGAATACCTCATACTTGCAGCTAATTCTGCTCACTTCTCACATCTCCCTCAAGTTCTCCCGCTTTGCTCCCCCTACACACACATACACATACACGCACGTGATAGCGCAGGGAGGAAAACGGGTAGGAAGGAGGGCAAGATTCCCATGCACAGGCTCAGGGAATGACAGGGAGCCAGCTCTGCTCCCACGCTGGCTGGCACGCGGCAGCTCCGAGGGAACGCCGTCTGCCAGCTAAAGGGCACGGCCAGCCCTCCTCGCACTCACCATCTGCAGCACGTGCTGCCTGGAAGCGCGCGCAGCTCCATCCTGCGGGGAGCAGGAGGAGAGGCTGGTCCCTGAGCATCTCTGCTGGGGCCTCTGTCCTCCTCGAGAGCTAGCGAGGCTGTGTTTTGGCCCTGAGGCTTGCAAGACAACTCCAGAGCTGTGCGCCAAAGCACGGGTGACAGTCACTGCTTGTGGCGCGGAGCTGTGGCAAAACTGGCACGTGCGTAGCTGCCAGCAGCACCGCAGGCTTAGCGAGGACACCAGCTCCCTCGTTTCCTTGTTGGACCGTCTGCTCCTTTCATGACCCTGAATTAGGGGCCCCTCCACTGCTGCTTAGCATCGCAGAGCGGTGGCGGATGCAGCGGGCTGCAGTGGGCCGGTTCTGATGCAGAACATCTCCAAGCGGTTGTGTCTGTCACATGAATGGAAGCACAGGCTGATCTTAGGCCTGCTCTGCAAAACAGATACAAGTAGATGGGCTATCAACAAAGCCTTTTAGACCGTATTTGGTCTGAATTTTGTTTGGCAAATTCAAAGTTAACTTATCTCCTGAGTAAGACAATTTTCCAAGGCATCTTTTGTAACATTTACACAAAAATTAATGGAAAAAACAGCTTATGAGGCATGCTACAACCTGCACTTTTTTTTCTCCCCTCCAGGGACATATATCTCTAGAAAAACTAACCACCTGAAAAACAAAACAGACTCTAAGCTAAGAGAAAGTGTTACTTCTCTTGTCCAAGTGGAGTACTGAAAAACATAAATAGCATAAGGAAAAAATTAACTGGATGTTAAAAATTCTCAGATTTCCTCAGGGAGTGACATCTGTAACATAGGAAAGATAATTTAACTAAAAAAGGCAAGGCTTTCAGATGTTGAGGCACTTGTCCTGTGTTTGATAGCCTGCATCACAGTACCGATTCTGTTTGGACGTTACTGGGCACTGACAAACACACTAACTTCCAAGCAGCAGACTGCTCCACTTCTCTGGCATTCCCCATGTTCCTACCTAACCCTGGTGGCTTCTGACCCCTTCCTGCAATTGTGGGGCCCAAATGCGGATGAGAACTGCCTGTGAAAACGGTTAGAAATAGGGAACTTCCATTTTCACCCAAGCAAACTCACGCTCTCCACCTAAGCAGGCAAAACACACAGCAACCCTGCAAAAGGTTGTTCTGAATGTAATAAACCTGTAATACAGGAACTGACAGGAGTTTTGCTATTTACTTTACTAGGAACAGGATTGGATGCTCTGTGTAATACTTCACACCGCTCCAAGTATTATTTATCTTACAAATGCTGCTCAGTTCATAGAGATGGTTGAAATGTTACACTGACATGAGATTGTAGGACCTCTCTTACTCCGATTATTCCTCCCAGGAGATTTGTGTTCCTGCTGCATCTCCGCGTGTGTGGGCTATGTGATATACGATAGGATTTGGCTGAGACTGTAAATAGCTGTATTATCTCAGGAGAAGTTTTCTATGAAAATGTGCAGGATATTAGCAGCTTGATTGCAGGAATGTTTCATTTAATGTGCAGCTGACCACTATGCTTTATAGAGCCTAGGATGCATCTTCTGAAGTGTCCTTGGGACCAAGCAGCGTGCTTTTGGGAAGTGTATATGAAATATAAGATGATTCAAAGGAGGTGGGAGAAGGGCTCCTCATGCTCAATAGGTGTGTGGATAGCAGGGCTGGGAACAACACACACCTGAGGGAACACCTGCAGACAGATGTGCCAATGCCACTCTTTCCAAAGGGAAACGCTGGGCTATTTAAAAGGGCTAAAGCTTTTCTCTGGAATATGCCTGCAGGCCACTTTTAAGAACACACACTATGGAATAAAAATGGCTCATACGTGTTGCATATGGTATAGCTCTTGGGCAGGACTTTAATTAGAAGAACTTTAAAGGCTTGTTGGCATCTTACAGAATTAAATCATTTAAACTATATGAGGTGTGAGGGGGGGAAAAGGGCTCTTTAAGTGCTGGGAATTACTCCTATGTCTCAGGACATCACTTTCCCCAGGAAAGGGCTCGGTGTGGCCGCACCTGCAGATATCTGACCTGGAAGCTACCGGGGAGATCTGAGATATGGACGGACTTTTTTATTTAAAACTTGTTTTGTTTGGTGCTAAAATCCTTGCATCAAGGCTCATGTCCCAGGTGCGAGTCTCGCACCGGCGACTCCGGACAGCCTCGCGCTTCCATAGGCGAGTGCCTCCCTGTGAAGAGGGAGGGATGGGGATGCAGAAGGGATGGGGATGCAGAAGGGATCCCCACCACACCACTCGGAGGCGCGTCGCCTGCCTCCCGATGTCTTGCGGAGAGCGCGTGGAGCCCCGGTGCTTCCTTAGGAAAGCGGTATGGGAACAGGCTCTTCCCGACACAACACGGGAACAGCAGGCACAAAAAAAAAATTGTTTGGGGAATCGCAGCCCCTAAGCGGCCTCGCCGGTGAGCGCCCCGCTTTAACGCCCGGGGAGCTGCGCCCCTCGGCACGAGGTGGGTCGGGGACCGTCCCGGGCGCGGTTCGCACGCGGAGCCCGCGCCGCGCAGCGACCGTTGCTCCAACGGCCGCTCGCCGCCGGGGAGCCGTTGGCGGCGGGCACCGCCGCTCGCCCGCCGCAAACTTTCCGCCGCGCAGCCCGGAGCGCCTTACCCAGCCCGGGCACGAAGGTGTTGAGGAAGAGGCAGATGACGGCCACGGGGAAGGGCATGTAGGGGATGGCGGCGCGCAGGGGCCCCTTCTTCTCGCGGACCTGCACCACCACCCCGCTGGAGGGGGCAGCGCCCCGGCTGGGCTCGCCGCCGGTCCCCGCCGCGCTCTCGCCCTCCTTGGGAAGCGGCTCCATGGCCGCGACGGGCTCCGAGCTGCTGTTGCTGCTGCTACTGCTCCTAGCGCTACTGCCGCGCGCGGGGCGGCGCGCGCCCCCGCCCGAGCGCGCCCACACCCCCCGGGGGCCGCTCCCGCC
>NW_020455766.1:4333387-4349241 GCF_003342845.1 Nothoprocta perdicaria
CCCCCAACGGCCGCGCGCCCCCAACGGCCGCTCCCGCCGTGCCCCCAACGGCCGCTCCCGCCGCTCTCCCCCAACGGCCGCGCGCCCCCAACGGCCGCTCCCGCCGCGCGCCCCCAACAGCCGCTCCCACCGCGCGCCCCCAACGGCCGCGGTTGAGGCGGCGTTGCCCCTCGGCGGGCTTGGGGGTATTTATTTATTTATTTATTTATTTATTTATTTATTTATTTATTTATTTATTTATTTATTTATTTGGAACGTGGCAGGTGCAGGAGAGGTGTCTCATCGACTCTAATGGAGTGGAAGGTGTGGGTGGAGGGGAAATGGTTCAGCATGAGAGACAGTGGGGGAACAGTGAAAATTATGCGCTTTGCGCTTTTAAAGTTAGCTGCTATTGGTGTGTTTTGGTTATTTCTTTTACAAACAAAAATGTAAATTTAAACCCATGCACTTGCTCCGTTATTGTTTTGAAAAATATCGCTGCCTACGGGGAGCGAGGGAAAATGAGGAGGGGGAAGAGAATGAGAAGAAAGGGGAAGAAAAGCGGACCCCTGGAAAGTCAGTCCTCGTTTGAAGCGGTGTGAAAAGGCACTGTAATTAGTAGCAGTGCCACAAGGTG
Source organism: Nothoprocta perdicaria (assembly GCF_003342845.1). NCBI lineage: Eukaryota > Metazoa > Chordata > Aves > Tinamiformes > Tinamidae > Nothoprocta > Nothoprocta perdicaria. The sequence goes on from NW_020455766.1 coordinate 4,334,004, forward strand.
TGACTTGCCCCCAAGTGACTGGTGGCTGTGACTCAGGGTGCCCTTCGGGCCGTCACGTCATGAGGAGACCTGATGGAGTCTGCTCTCAGCAACGGCGATGAGGCTGGTTGTGGCGGGTAGCTCAGTGGAGAGACACGAAGAGTATTAAAGGCATTAATCCTGCTGCAAAATGTGTAAGTGTGGCATGTGGGCTGCAGTTTTGCCTTGATGATGGAGAGCAGCCCGGAGTTTTGAACCCTAGAAAGGTTAGGATTCAAAGACATCCTAGGTAACAGCTCCTTACTGTGGTGGTTGCTTGTTTGTTTTCTGAATGTCTTTAATCCAATTAAAAAAAAAAAAAAAAAGCCACTTTCTTTTGATTAAAAACACAGTCTGCCTGAAATTCTCCAGTCTAATCTGGCTTGTTAAAATTCTTGTGGTGACACCACCTTCTTGTGGTGACATTTCTTCCTACTGTGTTCCCTAGATGCAGAGTTCCTGGAGGGCTGCACCTCTCACTGTTGGGATTTTTCCCTTTCTCTGCTGGTTGACAAGCTACAGTCAGATTGCAAATCTTCACAGCGTGAATATGGACTAAGTAGAGGCAGGGCCGAATCTGCAGCTGGAGCACTATCAAAAGTCTGCAGCAATACAACTGTATACTCTGGACTGGATGATAAACTGATATAGGTTCCTGGAACGGTGAGTGGGTGAGCCCACGTTACCCACATCAAAATTTGGCAAAAAGCCATTGCGAGAATAGCCCGAGCACAAAATCGGAGACTAAGATTAATTAAAACAATATTTTGTCTGAAATAGAAGGTTGTACTTTTATGGAACATTTTCTTGGAATATCTCGAAGCACTTGACAAATGTTATTTAATTCACTTACCTCTTTAGGATACCTTGGCAATACATAAGCCCTACTCTACCTGTTATTAAAGCGTGGCCACTTTGAGGCTGAACCATGTTGTTAATTCTGCACTGCGGCGTTCATGGAAGCTTTCAGGCACCTAAGGCAAAAGTTCTAACTATATTATTTGCATTATATATATACACCATCACATAACAAGTGGTCACACTTCCAAACTTCTCTAAACATGTAAAATGCTGGCAAAAAATCACTGTGTTGCAACTGTCCTGTGCTCCTCAAGTCACGTCTGCTAGCTCTGTGAGCCATTTCATATTGAGCACTCCTGTGCTGACTGCTTGCTGTTACTTACAAGGCAAAGTCACGTGTGCTGGCGAGCTTAAGTGAGGAAAGACAGTCATCAGTGCAAACCTAGATTGACATCCAGGTAAGAAAAGTCACCTGGTGCTGAATTGCCCTGAGAAATTAGGATAAAGTCTTTTTTTTTTTTTTTTTTTTTTTAATAAGTAGAAAGACTTGGGAATACCAAGACTCCTAAATTCAATTTTTAAAATACTTATTTCAATTCTCGGCATAAAAACAGCAATCTGATTTACACAACATTATTAGTCTCCAACTGAGACAAAGGAAAGGGGAAAAGGAATCTGTATTTGAAGTGTTCAGACTGCAAAATTTGCCTGGCTCACCGCTGCACTGACCCAGAGGACAGGAGACAGTCTCAAGACGTCTGTGCCCCACAGTGCTATAGGAGGCAAGCACTGTGAAAATAAAGATGAGCATTGCAGCCATGCTAACATCATAGATTTAGTAATCTAGGAAAGTTGAGAAATCTTATCCCTGAGTGTCCAACTAAAGAGTGGGCGCTGCGCTAAGCCAAGAAGGCAAGAGGATTGCAGGTCTTTGTAGACTGATAGGCTTTCTGCACTCTTCTAGCTGTTAGCACCAAACAAGGCTGGTCTCTAGCACCTTCTAGTCTTCTAGGACATATAGTTGGCACGTCCTTGTTAAGCAGACACCAAGAGAATAAATGGAAAAATAGCCTTGTGTTAGTACTCTTGAGTTTTAAGCTGGATCTTCTGGCAGATGGAAGCTGGTGGCCTTTTCTCAACATCTGGTGAGGCATGCTGCTTGGGGAGATTGCTGTGGCAAGTTTGTGGTGAAGCTTTGATCAGCATGGTAAGAATATTATGTGAGTTGAGCTTGAAATCTGTGGACACCAAATTCCCGCTTGTAGCAGGTAACCCGCTAGTGAGGAGAAGGCAACCACTAGTTGACTTCCAAGGAGCAGCAATGTGAGATTTTGTAACAGGAGCTTTTCTTTCCTTTAGTGGTTTCCACGGAGGATAAACAAACTGCATTTCAAACATTTTACAGGGACATACCTTTTTATTTAGACCCTAGATTAAGGGAGAAGAAGTGCTACTGGGTCAAAACAAGTTAAAGATCAGCTGGGTGAATAAGTTTGCCCTCCTGTAATGGAATAACTTTTTCATCTTTTCCACTTTGTGCTAGTTTGCTTCTGACACTGGCATTTTAGTTGTTCTTATGCTGTCATGGAGATGGAGAACTTAACAATGGAGAACTTAAAATCCAAGAGGTGTTAGGCTTTACTGCAAACTGGTGGACTGGCTCCTGCCTTCGCTTCCAGGCTCCTGCTAAACAAGTGGTGGCAGCAACATTAAGCAGGCCAAGGAGGCTGAGGGAAGGAAAGACTATTGTGAAATTCTCCAGACATCTTCCTGGGCATCTCCTCCCTAGCTCTTGGCAACTCCGATGTGATTGCCTATGCAGTTCACATTTCCCCATCTCTTTATTTTATTTTTTTTCCTCAGTTAAAATCTCAGGTCCACAGTCTTACATCATCCTTTCATCTTTACAGCTTTCATGTAACCAGTCACAGACTGGTTACGCTAAGGAGTGCCAGGATCTCATCATTGCCAGGTCTCTTGATTTAATGCATGTAGCTGCTTTTCCTTCTTACCAGTTCATGGTGTATGTGAAGTCTTTCTTCCTCCAAAGAGGTTCAAACTGTTACACATCAACCCCACACGTCTGCACCAGGCTCTTTAGCCTCTGCTAGTTTCACCCCATGTTTCACAGTCTAGAGAAAGAAAATTTACTGTGAACTTCCAACAGAGAAAGTGGGAACAGACACTTGGGGAAATCTGTCCCTATCATGACAATGACAAAAGGTGGAAAAAAGAAGAAGACAGATAATGGAGAAACATTGAATAGACTCTAGAGTAGCCCAAAGCTACGGTCTGTAAGCAATTCTCCAAGCACAAACCTTTTTTAGCTGTTTTGAGTCATCCAGCTTCTTCTGAAAGAATAACAGATGCCCCAACCGCGATGTTTTCTGCTCCCTATGAAAGGAGCCCAAACACAACGTTCAAAAAATATGCAATGATGTCGAAAGGCTTCTGGTTCTTCTCTGCTGTGTTTCACTTTTCAAGTCCAGTGCCAGCCAGGAAGGCTTTTCCCACAGAAGCATACTGGACCTGGTTAGTGTTTCATGTTACAGAAAATGCCTTCTAGTAGCTGTAGTCAAATGTCAGTAGTTTTGGATTTAGATGCGAGAGAAACGACCGTAAGCTAGAGCAGCTCAGGGTTTGAGCTTTACTTTCTCTAGCCTCAGTCTGCCCATGCTCAGGATTTTGCAACAGTCCCTGTGTGAGACAGGCTTGGAGATCTGGAGTTCAATCCCTTGATGGTTTCCTCTGGGTCTGTCACCAGTTTAGTTGCTTCTTGCTGGCCTGCGCTAGTGTGGCTTAGTCAAAATGACTGATTTGGCAGCACCTTTACCATGAACTCTAAATATTCAGAGATTCACTCTATGAATTTTTATTAAATGTTAGCTAAAGAAATACCCAATCGTGTCAGAGAGCTGCTCCACGCAGAGTAAAGAAAACAACCTGATAATCAATTTGTACCTTACCTGTCCACTAGTGTCAACAGCTTGTCAACTGGGAGTCTTTCACTCTGAATCTCACTCTGAATCAGATAATTATCTGCCACTGAAAGAATACTTTTTTTTTTCCCCTTACTTCCTTTTGTTCTTCCCTTTCAAGAAGTTTTGGATAGAGAAGGACTTGAGTGACAGAGATTAGAGGCAAATATTCCCTTCCAGACTTCCCCAAAATCTGCAAGGGAGTGAATTGGTTAGATCCTTGCTCCTTTATTATTATTCTTCTATAATGGAAACAGGCACTCAGGGAAAAGAACTGAAGGCTAAAAATTTCTATTACATCAGCAGCTATCAGTGCCACTTGTAATGATCTTGTCTGTGCAAGTGATTTCTTGGTAATGTTATAGCCTGGGACATTTGTTCTGCTACTGCTTAATTTTTAATAGCCTTGAACATCCTTATCCCTATTTGAGCTTGTAGAGATTCTCTTCAACTCTGTTTAAAAGTTCCTTTTACTACTTTCTCTGAACCTAACCTCATTTCCCCTCCCTTTTACAGTCCCTTTCTTCTGTGGAACATTTTGCCTTACAACACTTCACAGTTTTCTTTTTTACTCAGCCAGGGTTCCCATGCTCTTTGATTTAAGCAGGCTTCTCCTGTCCCACATGAGATAATTACTGATCACAAGCATTGCATGCTGCTCCTGGGCATTTGCTTTTGTGTGTGTGTGTGGACATGAACAGGAGAAAGTTTCTAGGAGCTGACTGTTGTGACTTTTAATATCCTTGATCTTCCCAAATATTCTTCCCAAATATTCTTCCCAAATATTCTTCCCAAATATTCTTCCCAAATACTCACGAATATAGTCTTAGTGATTTTTTTCCCACCCTGGTCTCAATCTCCTTGTGCAGCCACTCTGGGTAACTCCATCTGATGATACATTTCCCTCTTCTGCGTTCCCTCACATCTTCCAGGCCCAATCTTATTCAAACACTGGCACATTCTTTCCATCCAGCAACACCAGAGCTCACTCTCTTCTTCATTTGATTTATTAACTTCCCCCTCTCCCAGTGTAATAGTTTGCAGAAGAAAGACACAAAACAGACAGATGCAATTTTGTCACCTCTTGTGCCAGATTCTGAGCCATCCATAGCAGTCCAGAACTGCCACAAGGCCCATGCATCACATTTAAAGCACTACCTTGCCAAAATTTAAGACAGTTTACACAGAACAATCCCATTTATCTAGCACAGCATCTAAATTTACTATTACAGTGGGGGGCAGTGCCTGAGATTTGCCAGGAATTAGCACATCTGATTAAGTTTGGCATCTATTTCTTCAGTTAAGAATAAGAGGAACCAGCAGGAAATGTCATGTATCTTCCTCGAGTTGGCATCCTCTCTGCTTCCCACATTTCAGAGGACAAATGTTTCATGGATCAGTATCCTTCAGGCTAAGTAGAACCAAGTATCTGTGTCTTCCATTTCCAGGGTGAAGGTATTTTGCACTAGACTATTCAGTTAAAAAGCTGAATGCTGTTGCCACCGCAGAAGATGAAATTTGTCGTGCTCTGATACTGCCTTCTCTGAGGGACTTGGGGAAGGTTCAGAAGCCCTAGGTAAGCCACAACACAACTACAACAAGGAGAGATGCACCAATCTCCATGCAGGAGGCACCAATGAGCAGTGGCAGGCAACTAAAATCAAGTAATTGGGCAATATGCATACTGTGTAAGAAAGCAGCTCTTTATATCAGTGCCTAAAAGATTAAGTAATCCTGAAAGGTAAGGAAGGATGGATTATCTGCAGTTTGGGACTCAGACACTCTAAATCCACTACAGTGTAAGGCACATTTGGGTAGATGTGTCCCATTCCTTCCTAACTTTTTTTTTTTTGTAGTCTGGGATTGACTCCCTCAAAGTCGTTATACTTGAGGATACTTGCCAATAAAACTGTGGGATGAGATAGGAGCCTTCCATACACGGATTGTTTCTCTCAGATTAAGTCTGGAAGAAGTAAATTTATGATCTATGATTTGAGAGCAACAGCTGGGTCTATCAAGTAAGCTACTGCAGAGCCATCATGTTCTGCCTCAAACAAAATTACTCTTCAGATCAAATTTCCATTTATATATTTTTTTTCAATAAAAGCTGTTTCAGGCAGGATTAAATGTTATGTATTGTAAGACAGCCTTTCCAGAAAGCTGTGAAATAGAAAAACATATGCTGCTCCCCTTTCTTAGACTCATTTGAATCATGATGCTAACAGAGGCTGATTTGCCAGCAGTTAGAAATTTTGATCCTGGAAAAAGGTACCAATCTCTCCCACAGCTGTGGGGAGCGAAATCTTTTGTTTACCAGCACGAGAAGAGCAGAAATGCATGCTTTTCTCAGACTATTCTGTGCCTCATCTGAAGGGATTTTAAGGAGTTAGAAGTCCAAAAAAACCACGAGATACTCAGTCCTTGTCTTCTTGTTGCCTATAGCTTTGTAATGTCAAGTGGACTGAAATCATCATCTGCTGTGACATGAGCACATCTGAACAGATATCAGGCTGTCAGACTTTGGTCATAAACAACCTGATATACATATGAACTAGCTGTTTAGAGATGAGTGTCTGTAGCCCAGTATCAATTCTCCAAAGCATCCAGTTTCTTTAGTAAAAAACAATGGCTTGGGAGAATGTCTTCCTAGTTTAGAAACAAGCATCTCTATATTACAGCTTATTCCCCACGGGCAAAAACGTTAAACATTTGCCATTTGAACTGCTGGACAGCTCAGGGATTTCTAGTGAGAGTTTTATGTACAGAGCATAAAGAAATTTTATTTTGTCTTACACAGAGCTGCCTGCCCTCTTGGTCCACACTGATGCCTGCAGTTATTATCAGAAGAGTGAGATATGTTCTACAGTACAGTTGTTTGTACAGGACTATAACATCTTCAAATAGACATGATGGGAGCACATGATAGATTTTGCCTGAGAAAAGCTTTCTCTAGGCTCTTGATGGGCTATGAAACATGTTTATGACATAATCCAGTAGTGAGGATAGGAGTGCATGGCCAGTCAGCCTGTGAGCTACAGAGGAACTAGGTGCAACAAAAACTTTATAAAACCCAAGTCCTCCATTTCCAGTCACTAGAGCTGGTGTGGTGCTTATGCTTCAGCAGGTCTATTGCTATGTTCAGGAGAAGTTTTATGTAGGCACTGTCAAGTACTGATTGCAGCAGGAACCTGCAATCCTAGCAAGCAGAGGACTGAATTTTCTGAGACCATACTTGGTCACTTTGTAAATATTACATTGACAAGTAACAGAGAGCTCCCCAAGCAGTGCACTCAATGTTCCATGGCTATTAAGAATTAATGTAGGAGAAAAATGCTATTTTTTAAGCTTGTTCAGGAAGTTGCAAAGCTTCATCTGAAGCATAATGCACCTAACTAATGTTAGCAAGAGCTGGGAATATAAAAGTGAAGGTTATTGTAACCAAGAAGACAAAAATGATAGAAAGTGTTTTTCTGGCAGTGATAGCTGATATTAGCAGCATGCAGAGGGACTGAGTGCCCTGCTGTAAGAGGCCTCAGAGAAGGCCATGTGGAGAAAGAGGCCGGTGATGTCTGGTTTCTTATTTGTCTTAACAGTTCGTCTAACTATGTAAGAGTTCTCATACTATCAATGCACTGTCAGTCCAAGCTACTGTTCCCACTATTCCTGATATCTATCCACTTCTTTCCATTCCTGCTGGATTTGGAAGACTATTTTAAATTATTCCTTGACATAAAAAAAACACACCTGCATGAATTCCTTTTGATCTCAGACAGGATTAATATTGCATCTACTGACCTCTTTGTGAATTATTCTTACCCAAAGGAAAGGTGAACCTGGTACACTGATTGAGAGAGCTGAGTCGAGTACGATGGGAACTTAGGCAAGGAATATCCTCTAAGCCCTGTAGAGTTTCCAGGTGCTCACAGTGGCAATTATTACACTTCTAATTCCCAAACAAAGAGGGGTAACAGCTGGATGATTCTGGATAGAGGATGCTGGTGAACTTGGAGAAGAAAACAGAACAGAAGGCACATGGAGAAAGGACACTATGTAGTGTTTCACCCTTGAATAAAAATACTTGATTTCTCTTTGCGTTTTTAGTGCTAATTTAGCTTTCGGCTTTGGCTGGAGATGGCCATCAGAGCTTCCTTTATGGAGAGAAAATAGCTAGTTGTGGATCTCTGCAACCAAAGTGATTTTGTGCACTGAAAGAGGCCAGGGAACTGGTCTATGCTCAGGAAATATGCATTGGGTTCTCTGTCACAAATAGCTGACAAAATCTCACTCCAGCATGCAATTCCCCAGGGCTCTATAGGAATGCTGGCTGAGCCAGCTGGAATACTTATTAATGACGTGATCGTAAAGACCTGCCTTGCCGAATCATGTCACCAGAGACTGAACGATCCAATCCCATAATCTCGCCCTAAGCATCTGAATAGTTTATCTACTAGACCAGTCACATCCGAGGTTCCTCTCTTCTCAAGTAACTCAAGAAAGGGTTTAATAGGAGAACTTTTGCCCCTATGTGCTTTCTTATTGAACAGACTTCTATGTTGGATTTTACTGTATTTAAAAGAGCATTTCTAATGTCCAATTAAACTGGAAAATCCATGCCCAACAGATTTGTTAAGTATGATTCTCCATCTAGTCATTATCATTAATGAAGTCATAACTTCCTGAGTGATTCTTGTGTGTCCTTAATTAGTGCCTCCATTCTGCATCCACCCCCTCAATGTGGAAGTCAAGCTGTGGGTTTCTTCCTGGTTCTCAGATCCTTCATAAACCTCAATATGCTCTAGCACCTCTCCAAACTTCCAATTTCTCTTTTTTTTCTGTGGCCCCTCAGGGTGGTTTTTAATATTCTTATCCCAGAGACAGTGTCAATATCCCTTTTCCTCAACTACCAATTCCAATGCTGTGGCCGGAGGTGCTCCCCAAAGGCACATTGTCATCTTTGAAGATGGCCATCTCACACGCACAGGATTAAGCTGGCTGCAACTATATGTTTTTTCCCATGAGAACCTGAATTGTCCAGGGTTTTACCTTCCTGCAGCATGTTCATCACAGCTTATTAATAAGGCCAGACAGGGCTTATTTCACTCAGTTGCCCATGGGAAACTGGCAGGGTAAAGCATGAGGGACCTCGCTCTTTTGATTCATACGCTACTGTATTTTTGTAGTTAATTGCTTGATTTTTCTGAGACAGATCCCATCTGGCCCTGATGTTTTGTCAGCCTTGTGACATTCTAAAAAATTTTATAACTATTTTTGGCATGATCTCAACTTTTGACTGTATTTCTGTTTTTTTCCCTAGAAAATGTATGGCTGTTCTTGGCATCTTTTCCACATTCCCCATTCCCTTATAAACACTGCACAAAATAAAATTGTTTTATCGGCGTCTGCTTCTTTTGTCATTTAGCCTTCTACCCTTGTGAGGAACTAGCTGCTCAGACGTGTCATGTTCTCTGGCTATCTATGATTTTTCATTAGAGGAAGCATTTGGGTGATGGTTCTGTCCATCTCCCCTTGCTGCTTCTATACACCTTTGGTTTCCCTGTCTCTCGCTATAGGTTTTGGCTGACCTCAAATAGTCTGCCCAGGATGTTTAATCCCAAATTGCCTGCTACCACATGAAAGGAGAAGACTTGTGATGACAAGCTGTGCAATTGCTTTGGATACCATGTAATATTCCAACTGAAGTGCAATGCATTTAGTTCTTAATCCTTCCAAGACAGATGGATCTAATCCTAAAAATGTTTAAAGTTGCACTCAGATGATCTAGGAGTTAGAACATAAGCCTTTATTGCATTTATCAAAGAGAAGGTCAACACATGATTTATTTTAACAGGGTGTATGGATATTCATGCAAAGAGAAATAATGTGAGAGTTGGGAAGTCTCTTCAGTCTTGTTGACTGAAAAGCAGCTAAATGGCTGGTGAAGCTAGATGAATAAAGTCCAAATACGGTGTAGTTTGTAGATCAGATCAGTCTGTGTCTTACCAAGAAGCAAGAGAAATTCCAGGTTCCAACTGGCAGGTCACGAAGCGATTTTTGCCCCCTTTCATCTTTTCCCCCAGATTTCCCCATGTCATTAGTTTTGCAGTTATTCGGGCTTTGCTATCATTTCTGTAGGCACAAGCAAAGATTTCCACCAGAATATTGTCAGAGTGAACTCCCCTGCTTTCAGAAACAAAATGATATATGATCTGAATACTGCAGTTCCTTTTAAAGGACTACCCCAAATTAAACCATAATTATTTAGATTTGGAGGGAGTCTCTGCAGTAGAGCAGGACTCCATCTAGTTTAGCACTGTACCAGTTGGTGAGACCTCTCATACCTCCCCGTCAAATTTGGCTTTTCAAGGATGTTTTTTTGAAGCTCACACTTGGATCTATGGAGATCCAATGTAGGCCTTCTTGGCTGTGCGAAGGTCTGCTGCCTGTTCTGGTTCGGTGGCAAATCCCTAATGATAGGTTTCTACTATACTATTTTCTCTATTCCAGAACTTTCTCATTAGCACTGACCAGGAGGAAAAAGCATCCTATAAAAACCCTACGGATTTGATGGTTCCGAGGTTGCATCAACTGTAAGCATCCAGAAATACAGGGAACCGTAGGGGAAACTGTGTGGGCATCATCTCTCCCCCTCTCTTCGTTTAGTCTCTTAGCAACCACAGGCCCGGTGGGTTTGGCACTGCTCCGTATATACTGTCCCCACTGTCGGATGAAGAAGAGAGGAGGAAGAGTCGCTAAGAACAGAAACCTATACACACTGCAAGAGGGAGAGTCAGTGAGAAATGACAAGAGGTGGTTTGCTTGACACACAGTTATCAATGAGTGGGTTATTGTTCTGGTAGCAATGGGATGCGGATAAGCAAAAGGCGTCATGGGCTTTCAGCTGGAAGTACGTGTGTGTTGCAAGGGGATTCATCCCAGCACTTTGCTGTTAATGATCCCCCCTGGGGCTTTCTGCACAGGTCGGTATCATTAATTAACATCCACACCAGGAAGCTCACCTGTCATCCATCTCTTACCCAGGAAACCTCGCTGGGTGCACTTGTACTTTGGCTGTAGGAAAGCGGTGCAAGGTCTGACTGAGACCTCCTTTTTGTACTGTCCTATGGCTGCATCATAGCACTGACCAAGATAAACTGAGTCTGCAAATGAGATGAGTTTCACTCCATCGGCTGTCCAGGCTTTGGATACTTTGCAGTGTGTTCTCAGTGAAATTGATCTTGATTTCCTAGTAGATTTCCAAGGAGATAGTGTGGTTTGGATCACATTATTTCACCTCCACACGTGTTTCTACCTGGGGGAGATCTGTAGGATCACACTGCTCTATAAGCAGCTAAGTTCACTCCTTTGGCTTCACCAAACCAGTATCTTCCAAGTGTTGAAATGAAAGATCCCGCGACACCTCAGTCGCGCTCGCCCTTTGATTTGAATGTTATTTTGTTGAGTGGAAGATGACTGCTGCGAGAATAGAGGCAGATGCTGAGCTTTGCTGTGCCAGCCACTCAAAACCTAAACCCCAGATCTTTCCTCTGCACTTCAATACTTGCTCAGTTGGTTTCTGAGGGTCCCTTCCCATGTTTTCTGTGGAAGCATCAGGAGCCCTGGGGATTTTAGTACACAACAGGGTACTTAGGAGCTGTATATTGCACCCAAGCTTGTCATGGTCAGTGCTAAGCCGTGTACCTTAGTGCTGCCAATGTGTGCGCTAGAATATTAACTGCATTACATGTGTTAAGACATTTCCCACGTTATCCATTTTCTCAAAGACTGAAATATCATTATGATTGCTTCCCAACAGGTGGGTTATATTTTTCCTTCACCAAGCATAGCTTCTTTGTATAGAAAACACATTACTCTCCTTTGTAATTTCCAAGAGAAAATGAGAGGAGAGGAAGATGGAACAAGAGCTAAAATGCTCTGTTTAACCTGATTCATCCTACTGGAAAAATATCAGTATGCTCTTTTCCCTGGACCTGTGCCATTTGCTTCTTTATACCCCAAGAGGCATTGTGTTAAAGACATTATGAAACATTATAGATGGTGATGGCAGGGAAGTAGCTTAGCGGTAGCTTCTTAAGAGCCACTTGTTCATAGCCGGCAGGTTGATAGTGAATTAGAATGCCTCCAAAATGGAAGTATTATTTCTTCCTCACTTTCATAACTTTTTTCTAGTGCCACATTAGCACATAAAACAGAAAAGAGAAGAAAAGATTTCTGTTTTCATTTAAAACATTCCTTTTCTTAGCGGTTGGAAATCCTATTGGGAATAATGAAATAAAAAGTATTTGGCAAGTCTAAACTAGGGCTTGAAGTTGGAGCTGGAGCTCTAGACTGGCTCTCTGTCCTGGCTCATACATTCGGACTTTGGCATTTCTGTGAACAGAGACCCTGAATTCTCTTCCAAATCTAATCAACATCTAACCCTGAGCACTTTGACATATCTCATGCCACTCCATTTTCTAGTCAGCCTGTTGACATTTACATAGAACTGCAGAAAGTATATCCACCCTTCATTCCCACTTCCAAAATATACTTGGAATAGACACTTTTAAAGCAGTTGATATTATATTATAAGGGAAAATCCTTCACAGCTTGCAGCAAAGGTGACAGCACGACGTGTTAGACTGATGGGCTCTCATATCTGATTTCTCTGGGAGAGAGTGTTCCATAGGTACCACATATCTGCAGCTACCACTGTTCTAAATGTAACTGAGGGTAGACTGAAATGAGAAGAGACCTAATTCTTAGTTCCTCTAATTAGATTGTCCCTTAGCAAATGAATTGTTAACTTTGTGACACATTCCTGCGGACACTGGCCTATTTTGCAGAAGCAGATGGTAAGTCTTCTGCATTTTCTCTTGGAAGAGTAAGCCACTCATACCCCTTTTGATACAGAATTTAAAATGTCCGTTGTTCAGCATCTCCCATATCTTACCGAGCTGCAAATGGGAGTGAGAGAGCCCATAAGGAGGGAGCTAGGGCCACCGGCCCATCATGCAGTAACAGGAGAAACCCAGGAAATGCATGTATTGCAAAGGAAGGAGAGAACACATGTATGTGCATGAAACTTCAGGGGAAAAAAATGTGTGTGGGGGATATCTCTTTACCTCAGTTTTCAATAATAAACTGTGGTGAGAAGGAGATGCTGGAACAAAGCTGGTAGATGGGAAAGCAATAAAACCAAACAGCATTTGTGCAAGAAGTCTGAAGACAAATAATGAATTGTCAGACCTGCTGAGACTGTAAATGCTCCTTTATTAAAAGCAGTAAGTGCTTTTAAAATGCAGCCAGCTTGGTCCCCATTCTGAAAAGTGCTGGGCGTGATTGTGATGGTCCTATACCAGGGAGACTTCCCTCAGAAAGCAAGAAAATTGGTTGAAATACCAACTAAAAATAACACTGTAAGAAGCCTACTGGGACATAATAGACTATGATAAGATAGGGAAAAAAAAAAACAGAAAAGCTCTTAAAAAGAGATTAATGCTCAGAAAATTTATATAAACTGATGCTGTGTCAAACTATATTAACAAGTGATTTGGCCCCGTGGCCCTGACAATTGTCGCTTAAGCCTGAAAAATTGAAGGCTTAAACTAAAAGAATTGAGTAGAAGTAAGGCAGGGTGCATTTTTAGGATGTCTGTGCCATAATGCTCACTTTGAAATCACTGCGTCTGTCTTGCAGCACAGAATCTGACCCACAAACTCATCCCCTTATTGAGAAACATGTTCTGTCTCTCACATCACCAAGTAAGAGAAAATCTACAAATAGAGCTTCGTTGACAGTTCTGCTGGTGGTGCCAGAGACAGGACAGAATCCAGCTCATTCCTCCGTGCTTGCTGCTTCATTAGTAAAGAGAAAATTTACCAAAAAAAAAAAAAAAAAAAAAAGCATAGAACAGATAAATTGAATAAGAATCCCCTTTATAAACTCAAATTTCTGACTTGCTTTTTAACGTATTTTTAGCAAACTGTGTTTCAAAAGAGTATAGAGGAGATGCTGTCAAAATATCTCGTGGTTATTATATTGCTCAGGCAGCCCTGAGAATGTAAGAACGGTGTTTTCGAGAATATTGTCATGAGCAAAGAGGAGTTTCCATGTCACAACTGAGCCTCTAAGCAAGATTGTTCTAAGGGAGTAGGGGAACTGACTCCTGGCTGATGGCAGCCTGGAGATGAAAGTAGCCTTTTATTTAAATTCAACATGCATAATGTCCAGTGTTCAATCCTGGAAATCCATACCTAGGCAGAATTACCTAGAAGAGAGTGTGAAAAGGAGATTCGCTGCATGGAACACAAAGGTCTCCTCATCACAGGCTTCAGTGTATTAAGAGACTCTGCTGCTGCTGACCCTCAGCAGAGCTGCACCATTGCCAGTGTGCTCCAAAACAGCCCAGGGCTTTTGCCCAATGTCATGCTAATTTAGTCCTGAGACTGAATCAAAACTCTAGATCTCAGCTATGCCTGCCTAAAAGCTGGATCCAAATACGAACTTTTCTGATCCAGTTAATCAACCTAATGTCACAAAATGAACTTCACAGTATAACTGTTTAAGGGTACAGAAGTATTTCTCCAACAACAGAGCAAGCATTCGTCATTTTCAGCCACACCTCGAGCCCAGAACCAAGAGATTTTATCTAACATAACTCAGAAATGTGAGCAGTCCTTTTCACGTTGGGATTACCTCCTGCTATAGTCAGTGCCCAAGCTACTTTGTCATTGCGACACTCAAGAGCTTTATCTGCTGTGGTTTTCTCTAAAAGGAAACCTTTAAGGTTTTGCCTTTTCTAAATGACCAACATTTAAATTTCATTCTCATTCAAACTCAACAACTTAACCCTTTAAAGTACAGACGCTGCAACAATTTTTAATCTAAATGCCATTTCTAAGCAAACACCCACAGAGTTATTAGGCATTTGCTCAACACGGCACATCCAATTTATATTAAGAGGACCAAGCTGAGACCCATCTGCTTTTTAAGCATTATTTGGCTCAGTCTCCAAAACCCAGAGAAATAAAAAAAATGGCTTGCAGTTCCCTGTTAAGAGATATTACAAGATAAGCTGAAATTTTGTTAACTCTCTAGTGTACTTAGTATGACTAAAGACTTCCTAATATGACTTTATCAGTATGAACATTTTTACACGTAATTTAAATTATTGTTAATAGCAGTGGGGAAAGGATTATATTGGCTTCTACAGAATCAGATTTACTCTGCTCATAAAAGGGAAGCTCTGCTCATAATTTCACCTGGACAGATTTGGGAAATGATGAAGCTCTCCATGGGGGACATTACACATAAGAGAAGTAAAACATTGGTCAGTGTCTTCAAGGAAAAGGAAAGGAAAGGAAAGGAAAGGAAAGGAAAGGAAAGGAAAGGAAAGGAAAGGAAAGGAAAGGAAAGGAAAGGAAAGGAAAGGAAAGGAAAGG
>NW_020455766.1:4349551-4353450 GCF_003342845.1 Nothoprocta perdicaria
AAGGAAAGGAAAGGAAAGGAAAGGAAAGGAAAGGAAAGGAAAGGAAAGGAAAGGAAAGGAAAGGAAAGGAAAGGAAAGGAAAGGAAAGGAAAGGATGAATGGCTTCAAAAATGTTTAACATTTTCATGTTATCCAAAATTCTTACAAAATATTTGTAAGACAAATGGTTCTTTTTCCCCATTAGCAATGTCTTTATTAAAAAAGTTGTTGTCATTAACTTTAGAAATGTTAATTTTGGAGTAGAAAACAAAGATTTTATCAAAAAAAGTAGTATTTAATTCTGTTTTTTATTTAACCTAGGAAGCAATGAACTCTTCTGAGCTGTCCTGAGGAGAAGACGTAAGGCTATCTGTGTTTACATTAAAAGAGCAGAGCTGAATTAAGTAACTTAGTGTTCACTTCTTTGCTAATGAAGCCCAAGTACCATGGCATTGTGCTTTTTACTTAGAAAATGAAGTGCTGTTCCCTTTGAAGTTGATGATTTTGCTTGGATTGCAGTGAATCCAGCATTTCAGCTGTACTCTTCATTAGAGGTCCTGTGGCGCTGTGACTGGGACAAGAGCTTTTCAGAAGCAAGAGAAAGATCTGTTAATTTGAACAAAATAACACATTCTATTGAACTGTTGTCTATTTGAACAAAGTAACTAATCTCTTTCCATTTCAGATAAATCTCTCCAAATAATTCAAGCTCAGCTAACCAGCCCATGTACAGAAGATCAGCCCATGTCACTGAAGCGTGTCGAGATTATAAGACATGGAAAATAAGAGACACCCTAATTGCAGGCCATGCGACTGTCTCTAACTAAAGCCCTTGTATGCACAGATCAATACAATGGGTGTTTCTCTTCCAGAGCCACCACCACCCGCTCCAGCGGCTCTCTCAGTAAGCTCGAACGTGTTTCCCTCGGCCAGCTGATCCGAGGCCAAAGGGCCAGCAGCTATTGAGTCATTTACTGTAAGAAATGTGATTCAGGGTGCACTTTCAGCTGAAAGGACGGAGAGATTGGTGCCTTTGTGGAGCTCAGCCCAAAGATGCTGACCCCGCTCCGTGCTGGAACTGCCAGATGATGCTTCCTTCGCTGCAGCTCCTCGCAGTACACTCTCTGCTCCAGCCCTTCCCCTGGCACGCAGGCGCAGCAGCCTCACACTTTCAAGCAGGTGACTTTTAGTCTTTCCTAACTTGGCTAGTTGCCCCTGTCAAGTACCTGCAATTGGTATTTTTGTTTCCAACAACAATAAAAAAGAGAGTATAATTTTTGACTTTTCTGTCTCAAAAAGTGCCTTACAAAAGGCACAAAACTTTTTGAAGACTTCATAAATTAAAAGTAAGTATTGTCAATTGGCAATTTTTGATTATAGAGGATCATTTCAATAATGTCTAATAAATTGTATGATAAGTACTTCAGCAACCATAGACCACAAAAATCAACCTTTATTTCCTTACAAAGAGAACAATATCTTGTCAACACCTGTGAGCAGGCTAAATTCACCATTTGGTCTGAATCATTGGCTTTTTGCATTTAGCAGCATCATCTATCTGCTCGGCCCCCTTCTTGAGACAGTTTGCTCTTAGTTGTCCTTGCAAATCACTATTCTCATTTCACACTGCTGTCAAAATAAGCACCTTTCCATCTGGGTTTTATCAGGCTTTTCACTCACGATTAAATTGTGTTCTAGGAATAGTAATTAATTGCAAGTGAAAGCACCCAGATGAAGTCAGAGAGTGGTTCACAGGCACGATCTCGCTCTGGACACCAGCTTAATTGATTACAGCAATACTATATAATACTTTAGGGTAGGGAGTAAAGAAATGGTGAGTCCAGTTGAAAGTGCATGGGAATTATACTAAAAACATGGCACTTATTAAAAGAACATCAGAGAGACTGAGAGAATAGACAGTGTCCAAAGAGCCTAGTTCCCTAGCAGGCAGTCTGTAGAACTGTAATTTTTTTGAATATTTCTGAATATTTTACTTTTCACTAGTACTGTTTTCATTGAAGAAAGAGATGTATACCTCAGGAATTTTAACAATCAGTATAATGGAGATTATGAATTTAAGAAATTTTGTCCTTTGTTAATTAAAAGAGTCTTCTGCTTGCTGCCACTGCCAGTTTGTCAAACTTTATATGGGACCATCAGAAAGGCTGTTATCTGCTCAGAGTACAAGTCCGTGTAGCTCAGCATCCCATCCTTGGGCAGTGGCCAAGAAAGGTTGCCTCAGGATGAGTATAAGAACATGGAAAATCAATAACATTTCTCCAGCATTTTTCTGTGACCTAGGAGCTTCCCATCTTTGCCATCTCGATGCATCTCCTAAGATTACTAGAGCCCTACTTGACATTTTTGGGGAAGAAGCAGGTATTTAGCATGGGCAGCTTTACAGATCCTGTTTGAGGATCTTTGTCTTTGCTAGTGATGGCCATGGAGTGAGTGCTCAAAGATGAAAAGCTGTTTGAGTTCCCTAGGTAGTCTACAGTTCCCAGCCGTTTTCTCTCTCATCACTTCACCCTGTTCATGAGCATCTTCCTGGTCAAACAGGAAAATCTGTTCAGCCAGATACCTTACTAATTTTCTCCCTCTTTCCTCTCCAACCCTTGGCTCTCTATGTCTTATTGCCTTGTGAGGCAGGATGGACCATTTCCCCTTCACTGCCCACACTCCAGACTGTCCATAAGGAGCAAGCAGAGAGCCAAGGTCACCAAGAACAAGAGGGGGACCCCCCCGGGGACCCTGCCCAGTGCTGCTCCAGTCCAGATCTCGGCTCTCATGGGAGGAAGACCAAAGCTGGGAATCTCAGCTGCCTGTGAAATTAGGCCAGGGAGATTTATCTGCATGGCTACGGGCAAACCTCCCAGCACATTTTCCAGTGGAGACCTTGGCTGCATAAGGGCTAGGCAGGAGGTCTGGGCCAGCTCGCCCTGGCTCGCCGCAGGAACGATCCAGCAAGATTAGAGGCAATCAAAACCACGCAGTACAGGTGAGAAAAGCAAGAACCCAATCAAATATGGAATAACTCATCTGGAAGGCATCTCCTATTGTGTGCTTTAAAATGAACGACCATTTCACTGTTTCCATAGGAACACTGAGGAGTGTTCACAACAGTCTGCTGTACAGCCGGCAGGCCGGTGGAGCTCGGAGCGCGCACCCCAGGAAGAGCTGGGCTCACAGGTGCGACATTGCTCGACTTTTTAAAGTGGAATGGGAAGGTTGGGGCATTTCACAGAGCACAGGAACGTGCAACTGGAGCAGGCAAGTGCAGCCAGAAGAAAGAGTCCCAGCTGCGGAGTTAATAGGTCATTAGGACGGGAATGATTTATTACAAAGCTTGGCTTGGCAGAGCTTTGTCAGGGGGATAATTAAAGGGGTGTAAAATTTGATTCCACCTTTCTAGCTCATCCTTCCACCTTTCTAGCTCATCCTCGTAGGTGACGGCTTTGGAGCGGTGGCTCGCGCCGTGAGACCTACCCGAGAGCAGCTAAACCGGCGGCCCCAAGCCGCGTAGTGCAGCGCACGCACCCGAGCAGGGCGAGCGAGGCACCCCCAGCCCCAGGCGGCCCAGGCGCAGCGGGGGCGGAGTCGGCAGGGYAAGGCGGCCCGAGCCCCCGCCTACAAGAGCCGCCCCCTGGGAGCGCGAGCGACCAGGAGCGCGGCGACCAGAGCGGGCAAACAGAGCGTGGCGCGGCAGCAGGGTGTGGCGCGGCAGTTTGCGCGGCAGTTCGCGCAGGCAGGGCGGGCAGCGAGCAGTTCCTCGGCGCACCCACCATGGTAATCACCCGCCGGAGGGCTGCATTAGCACCCGCTAAGAAGGAGATAGGCACCCAGACCGAGCGGCTGCTCCAGCATGCAGCCGTCCAGGTGTCGGGCTGCAAGGAGTGCTGCAGCCTGGCGCTTCCGATGGA
>NW_020455767.1:0-12655 GCF_003342845.1 Nothoprocta perdicaria
TAGTGAACTAGAAAAACCTCTGTTCAGAGTGCTTTTAGGAATGAGTGACTCCGGGAGGCCCAGACGCAAAACTGGCCTGAAATCCTTCTCCACAATTAGGGGTAGGGTTCAGAAAACCAGAGTGCATAGAGTTACCTTTGTATTGGAATGGAAATCATAAGTCTCTTTACTTTTTTTTTTTTATAAAAATCTTTTAAAAAAATTATTAATTAAATTCAAATGCACATGGAACTAAATTGTGCTTTATAGCTTGTCTACCCTGATTTTTTTTCGTTTTTCGTTTTGGCGGTTTGGTTCACGGCTCTGAAATATATTTTAAGGATGAAACATCCATTTTTCCTTGACGTTTAAAAACCTTTAGGAACCAATGCAGAAGAGACTAAATAATGGAGCTTGGAAAATGATTTCTATTCTACAAAAATACAGGTTAGCTTTTAGATATAGTAGACTGTTTTAGATATAGTAGACTACATCGCAACATGGAGGAAACCTCTAACAATCTCCCATTTTTAGAGGAATGAGCTTGTAAAACAGAAAACAGAAAACAACAGCAACACGTTTTGACTAGCAGTCCAGGAGTCAGTAGAACGTCTGTAGAGACCAGCAGGACTGAGCTCAAGCCAAGAAGCAGCATTAGCCAGGCCAGGATAAGCAAGGTGGGAATGGAGAGTAGGGTTGGGACCAATACTAAATGTCAGGAGGTGGATGGGTGGAAGGTCCTGGATCAGTTTTTTTCCCAGTGATTTCTCCCAGGTTAGTTGTTTTTGCTGCCATCTAAGTCAGGCTACATAGCTCTGTCCTATCAGTGCATATCATGAACACAGGCAGCTACAGCTGTGGGAGTGGAGGAGCAAAAAGGTTATCGAGAAGGGTTATAAAGGTTATAATCCAGAAGGATTGTTCTTATTAGCATGTGTGAGGTCTTGTCTGTGGAAAAGTATTTCCTGCTTTGAGGTAGTTAGTGTGCTCTAGCTTTTGAGTATTTTAAGAATGCAAGTATAGAAATATCTGTCTTCTTACAGGTGTTATGATGTGAGTTTAGGAAAGTGCAGTGGGTGCTTGTGCTTTAGTCACTACAAAAATTACGAATGGCTTGGTAACCCGTATGCTATAGGTTAACACAAAATAAAGGAAATGGCTTACGTGTTAGGAGAAAATTGTTTTGAGACTGCATGTTTTTTCCTTCAATGAGTTTAACTCTCTTTCTAAATATATTGGCCATACTGCATCTTTTCATTTCTTTCTATCACCTTAGGCTATTCTTCCTATCTCTGGGCTGAGTATCTAATTATTGCATGAAAACTAGAATGGCTTTAATATGGGTAAGTACAAGTACCTGTCAACTGAATACTCAGAACTACATGCCCAGCTCTTCTTCTTAGATGCTTTTATTCAGGTTCTTCCAGATGTTTTAAGTGCTAACTCAGTTGCCTGTCTGCTGCGTCTCTTGGTTTATAAGTCTTTCATCCTTTGTGCTTCACTATCGCTATCTTTTGGGATCTTTTGCAGCCTGTGAGAAATGTGTGTATTTTCTTTGTTGGCAAGACTGCTTAAAGCTGCTTTCTCTCCAAGTTTCGTTTTATAAACTACATGGAAAAGTATCAAGTTGACATTTCATTGTTGCTCTCAGTGTGAAAGTATTACTATGAGAAATGAAAAAATTGTGTAGTTTCCTCTGAATTCTGGGTAATGGCCATAAATCTGATACTAACAGATGTTCCAACAAAACTACCACACCTCTAGTGTTTATTCAGGGCTATGACATGGACTTAGAGGGTTGAATTTAGAGAAATAGTTTCGAGAATTTCATAGAACCACTATTTTTCCCCCTACTTATTCTGCTAGTAACCAACAGAAAGCAGATTCTGTGAATACCTCTAGAGATGGCTATATTAAAAATAGCAGACAATAATAAAGTTCGGTTTAAAGGAAAAACAGGCCCTGAGAACTGACTCAGTGCCACATAAGATAAAATGCTGCTAGCCCTGAGTTGGGCTTGTTTAAAGCTGAGGGGAAGAAAAGAAAAAATGAGTCTTCTGCATTAGTGTTGTACAACAGATTTCAGTAACTTTATCTCTTTTGACTCTTCTTGTCTTTTGGAGCAGCCTTGTAGCAAATAACTTGGAGGTTCTGCAGCTAAGGGACGCTTTTTGCTGTGAGGTTTTATTAAAAGCAATGATGAATAGAGTTGTTTTAAAGAAGCTGAACACAAGCCAAGAGAATACTGTGGCTAATATGCTGCCTTTAGCAATCTTATCAAATGAGTCAAGTTTTTGTTCTTTTTTTCTTTCTTTTTTGTTCAAGAATATTCTCTTTCTGGCAACTTATTTGTTAAGACTTATCTGCTAAAAGGTTATACTGTCTATTATTCAATTTAATATTCCAAAATATTAATATTCATCTTGGACAAGATTTTAAAATAACTTGTTATGTTCATTTAGATACATTAATAGGCATGCAATTTTTCAAGAGAAAGCCCTGCTGAATTGGACATTTAGAAGCAGATTTTAAGCCAGATCCTCCTTTATTTATGTTTTTAAATGAGAGCTGCTAAGCATCAAACAGTTCTGAGAACATGGTCTGTAGTAGTTAATTCATGGCCTGTGTGCACTGAAATACAAGCAAAGTGACTGTTGATATCAATTGTGTATGATAAGTGTACAAGCTTTTATTTCCTATGCAAATCACTGAGATGTATGTTGCTCTGTAATGACAAATTTCTCTCTCACTTTGCTATTTTTTACCCTGGTACYGAATATTCCTATCCTTTAAAATGCACAAGAACTTTTCTATCTCTTCCAGTTTTTGTAAGGTTAAACCTAGAGATGGGAAGTTACTTGCAGAGAATGCATTTGAATATACGTCAACTCTTGACTTGTAGATACCCTAAAGTAAAGGGAGAGGTGCTCCAGGTAGGCTGAGTTGTCCCTATTTTTAAGAAGTGACAGTATTCTTTGCTGGCAAAGAGAGGTTCACTGCCTTTATTTCAAAGAATAAACCCCATGAGCTTGTCAGGTGGCACAGGACATGCTGCATAGCTCTAATGCCATCTCCTCTGTGTACAAGCCTGGGTACAGTAAGAAGATCCCAGAATAAATAGGCTGATGGGCTTTGTGGTGCTCTTGTTGCGCGCTAATTACAGCATTTACCTCTCCTTGCCAAAGCCACGGTCTTGCAGACTATGGAATGACGGGGCAGGGACTCTCACCATGAGTGGCATTTGCACTGAGCTCCCATGAGAGCTGTCGCTCTGCACAGCTGAGAGCTGTTGCTACGCCAGCAGCTATGCAATAAGGCCTCAGCACATGGCTCCCTGCCTTGGGATGCTGAGATTCCTTGGCTGGGTGTCTGATGATTCATACACTCAGAAAATGGAGAAAAAAGGCTAACACCTTTAATTTCATATTAGAAAATACACACTGAACAAAAAATGCTATCAATTAACTGCTTTCTCTTTACAAAATGAAGTAGTCTAAATGCTCTCTCCAATAATTCAGACTACCGGGTTCAGAAAATTACTTTGATTGTGGATTGAAGCTGTGTTAGTTTTACCTGGGAGAGCACTGAAATGGCAGTACAGAGTGCCTGTAAACTTAATGCAGAAGGCTGTTTGGATTTTTTGTATAAAAGGCAATTTAATTGGAAATCGTCTTAAGAAACTTATTATAATGAAATGGGATTATAAGGCTCAGATAAGAATCCAAAGTACGGTGGAGGATTTTTATTTGCAGTAATGTAAAGGTTATGGAAAAAATAGCACAAGTAACCAAGCAGTGTGGATACTTTCTTTGGTATAAGCTGTAGGACAAAGCAAATATCCTCTACGTTTCAGAGTAAATTGAAATAAAGCATTCTTAAGCTAGTATATACAATTTTAATTATAGCATCTGAAAATTGAGTGAAGTTAAACTAGTGCAACTTCTGCAGCTAAATGAAATTTGAGATCACCAAACACTTTTCTGTCAGGGAATAAGTTAAAAAGGGGAAATATGATTTATACTTTAATCACCTTTTTACACTGCTCCTCCTTTATCACTTTTTCCCCTTTGGCTCTTGTTTCTGCTAATAATATTAGCTATATTTTCCTGCCTGATTAGTTAGTAATATAGCTTGAGGGCACTCATTATTTTCAAGTAAACTGTTATATAACTTGAAGATGATTTATGTATTTTTAAATCAAGAACAATAGTTGCTGGAGGAAGCTACCAGAAATTCAAAATTAATTGTTAAGACTTATAGGATAAGGTTTTTCCAAAACCTCCAGAGGCAACCTGAACATGCTTTAGATTTTTTGATATCCTTTGCACAAAAAGATTGACAACAAAGACCACTTGAACTGTACTGTCAGTTCTGCCACTAATGGGCTTTTTTACTATGGATAGGTGAAATACCTAGCTGAAATACATAAAAATATCCATTTTTACTATGGATAGGTGAAATAAAGAGCCTTTATTTCTCTTTCAGTTGCATAGGTCTTTAAAACAGACATAAACTTTGTTCATATTGTGTGGCTCATGGCCACATGCTGGCCATGAGCCAGCAGTGTGTCCTCGTGGCCAAGAAGGCCAATGGGATCCTGGCCTGCATCAGGAGGAGTGTTGCCAGCAGGTCAAGGGAGGTGATTCTGTCCCTCTACTCAGCTCTGGTGAGGCCGCACCTGGAGTACTGTGTGCAGTTCTGGGCTCCCCAGTGTAAGAGGGACGTGGAGCTTCTCGAGAGGGTCCAGAGAAGAGCAATCAGGATGATTAAGGGAATGGAACATCTCTCGTATGAAGAGAGGCTGAGTGAGCTGGGCCTGTTTTCTCCGGAGAAGAGAAGGCTCAGAGGGGATATGATTACTATGTCTAAGTTCAGGAAGGGAGGATGCAGGGAGGAAGCAGACAAGCTGTTTTCACTGGTGGCCAGCGATAGGACGAGGGGTAATGGCCATAAGCTGAAGCACAGGAAGTTCGGTCTCCAGGTGAGGAGGAACTTCTTTACTGTTAGAGTGACAGATCAGTGGAACAGGCTGCCCAGGGAGGTTGTGGAGTCTCCTTCTCTGGAGGTCTTCAAAACCAGCCTGGATGCCACCCTGTGACACATGCTGTAGGTGTGCCTGCTTGAGCAGGAAGGTTGGACTAGATGATCTCTAGAGGTCCCTTCCAACCTTAAATATTCTGTGATTCTGTGATATTATTTTTGCAGCATAAGTAGTGATATAGCAGGAAATATCACATAATTTTAATAAGGCTGATTTTTAGTTGTTTTTAACTTGACAAAGCTTTAGTATGGACTCTTGAACGTTGTAACAGTATATTTATTTATTTATTTATTTATTTATTTATTTATTAATATTCAGCTGGAAGTTAGGTCTAGGAAAAAAGTATAAATTGTTAATTAAAATATTATGGGTTAGAATAACAGCTTGAAATATGTGGATATGTATGTATGCTAGATGCTACAAAGAGGTGCCTATGAAAAGTTGCTTGAGTTTTGGTAAGTTAAACTCTGAAAAATTGTGATTTACATATACTCAACTGGAATTTGGCCCAAACTCCCTGAAGACTGCAGTGTGCCAAGCATGCTTTAGCCTTTACAAGCCCAATGGTCAAGATGAACATATTCACACAAAGCTTTATATTCATATAATCTTTCAACATAATTTCATTTTCTCACTTAGGTTTATTCAGGCAGACAAAAAATCAAAAATAACACTTTTAGGCCTGAACTTTCCATTTACTTTCCTATACTCAAGAAATATTCTAATAATTCAATGTTCAAGAAATATTCTAATAACTCACTTCTGTTTCTCCTTTTTATTTCTAGAGATTTTGGGAGAGTGAAAGTTTTCCCTGGTTGCTTGTGCAGGAGTCACACTTTGCATGTCAAGATTAATCTTTCAGTTGGAGGTCAAGCATAGCTAGCAGAGATTTTAAGTCTTCTTAAGAACAGCAAAAAGTCAGGGCTATTTATAAAGTGTCAAGCAACAAGCGAAATGTAATTAAATGCCTCATCTAAATTGTCTATAAATTGTTTTTCTTAAAATATCTAAAGACTTCTGAAACCTTATTTAAGTCTCAGTCTTTTAAATAAGTATTCTTTTTAATGACTGATAGATTTTCATACCTTTCCCAATTTCTTCCAATTTATAGTTGACATTATCTCTACACAGCTGGGTGAATGAAGAAGACCTGCATGCCTGATACCTTGGTGGATCTGATGGTCCAAACTCTTCCTACTTTTTCACAAACTCATTCATAATGGGATTATAGGATAAACCTTGGTCCCATTTTGGATTTTGCAGCCCCAAGATGAGGCAAACCGTGGGAAACCTAGGAAACACTTTCCTAGCTCCTTGCTGCCCTTATAGCTCTTTGGTGGGCACCTTTTGAAGGGGAAAAAGAACTCACAGAAATGTTTTAAGTGAAGTTTGGCCCATGCTTGCTTTTTCTTTGCAGTGCAGAAATCCTGCACTCTCTTTGAGCTGCTCCAATCCCGGCTGAAGCAATGCAGAGATGTGTGACTGGATTTCT
Source organism: Nothoprocta perdicaria (assembly GCF_003342845.1). Taxonomy (NCBI): domain Eukaryota; kingdom Metazoa; phylum Chordata; class Aves; order Tinamiformes; family Tinamidae; genus Nothoprocta; species Nothoprocta perdicaria. The sequence continues at coordinate 6,513 of NW_020455767.1, forward strand.
ACTATAGATCTCTCTGCACCAGGACTATAGATCTCTCTGCACCAGGACTTCTCTACCTGAGGCAGTTTGGAGAAACAGGACAAAGTTCTGTCTGGGCTAACAGATTCCCAGAGGCAAGGCAGTCTGGATTACTGGCCAGAGACAGGATAAATTAGCCCATGGCTGCTGCAGCTGAATTAATTAGTTTCCAGATGACTTGGAAGCAGTCCGCATCCTGGAGGCGAGGGCAACATTTATATATATATATATATATATATATATACACACATATATATATACACATATGTATTATATGTGTGTGTGTGTGTGTGTGTGTATATATATGTATATTATGTATATATGTATATATATTTTTTTATATATATATATGTATTTTGCTAGATGTGTATGGGCTGTGCTTCTTGTGGAGTGCATTATGAATTGGAGCATCTAGAATTCAACTGGAGAAAGAAAACCACATTATTTTAAAGTCTGGTATAAAATACTTCAAGACTGCTTGTATTTACTTTGCAGGATCGGATTTCCCTTAGACCAGATGCTGGCCAGGCCCATCCCCATCAGGTAACAGGGAGTGCATGCTGTGCTGAACAGCACTAGCAAAGACCAACTACGGGCTCACCGGCTTCTCCAGTAAGTTCACTTCTAAGCAGACACAAATTTTGGAATGATGCTATTTTCATTAAATGACAGTGATTAAAGTGACCCATTTTACATGTTATCATCAGTACAAAATCGGACTGCAAAGCTGGAAAGCCAGTAAATAGCTATCAAGATTATGTCTTTAGTTTTTTTTTTAATTTCCCCCCTCTTCTCAGAGGAAGAGGTTTGGTTTCCCAAGCCACAGATTTCCTGTGGCATTTTGAATCTTATAGAAACATGTGTACAGTCCTGGCAAGCTGTTATTACATCTGATGCAATGGCTGGGATATTGCACCAGAATTCAGATGGCAAGGTGACTGCATGGTAACTCTCTTCCCCTTGGATTACCAGGAAATCCCATATCTTGTCTGGATTAAATTTCTTGTTTGAGGTGTTTGGAGAATACCAGGCAGAACCAAATGGCCAGAATCTCCTTTACTCAGTCATTTCTTTTTCAGTTTAGCTGCATGTCATCAATAATGAAAAAGAATTGAAAAACATATATCTCAAAGTGTTTTTTTTTCTTAATAGAAAAACACCAACTTTTTATAAACTGTTTTGTTTAGCTCTTAAGTTCTATACTGCATACAAATGATTAAAACACAGGCCATACTAACGCTCTCTGACTAAAGTCAGAAATCAACAGGATGACAGCGTGAGCTATATCTTATTTAAATTACCTAATTAAAAGAAGTTATATTTAGCACTAGTAGCTTACTCATCACTTACAGAATGACTCTACAATAGCATTTCTTTCCAAGCAGCAATGTGCTCTTAGTACATTGCCTTGAAGGATTATCCATACAGTTAAATAAAATGAGTGTATAATCAAATTGCAAAATCCAAAAGGGGAAAAAAACTTGGAAAAATCATTAAGTTTATTGTTGAAATAGTTACTGTGAGAATTACTGTGGTAATCTGGCTTTGTTGCTTGTTTACAGAGGTATGACAGGACATAAAGGACTGAAATCAGACATGACAGATGCTTATTTTTTCCTTTATTCTTGATCAAAACAGTAGTTTGTATAGGTATAAATACTAAGTCTCCTTAAACTGAATTTTTAAAAGAAAATAGGGCTCAGAAGGCTGACTTCACCAATCTCTGAAATTAAATTGCTGTGTTGGTGAGTTATTAGTTTCCCAACGCTCTTGCCATTCCAGGAGTAACTCAAGGAAAATAATGTTCATAGGAGGGACCTGCATGGGAAGGCACAAGGTTGAGCAGAACAGGTTCAGGGCCTGCGGAGAAGGAGGAGGAAAGCTGTGTAAGGTACAGGTACCGAAAAGCAAAATAATTTTAACACACTCATGGAGTTTATAGACACTAACATGGTATCAAGATGGAGAAAATAACATATCTCAGAATCTTCTCTAAGGGCAATAAGAAGGAATTTTGATTCTTTTACAAGAGACTTTCTGTGTAATTTTTTGCTCAGTCTCTGTTCAGTCCAAGGTCGTTCGTCTCTGTAATAAATCACTCTCTGATACAATCTGTCAGCTGATTTTATTGCTTATAAAGTGGTTCTGCTTGGAATGTTGTACCATGGAAGCTTGAATAAGACACTATCAGCTTTCCTATCATTGCATTTTAATTTGAATGTGTCGGGATCCTAATGAATTGCACAATCTGCTAGCCCAGTCTTGCTTTTAACTTAAATACTAGCTGATTAGAAATCTGTTCTGCATTTGCGGAATATAGATGCACCTTTACTAAGGAAGCAGTTTTTGAGGTGCCAGGTGCTCTCAATCACAACAGTGAGTAGGAGCTGCCAGTGCTGGGCAGATTGCAGGGGAATTTGCATGTTTCCCCATGTGAAGAAAACTATGAAAAGCAAAGAAATTACCTAGTGGCGTAATTATAGATCTAATTTGTAACGCTTGCTACATGTGAAACATCCAACAAACTCTCAGAGGTATCATGCATGAACATACGGAGATCAATGGTATCTATGTCCTGAACCTTTGACAGTATTAATGGAATTGGTGTTTGTCAGATGAGGATAGTTTGTGGTCTCTGCTCAAATTATTTCCAAATCCCAGTCAAAATTTCAAATGTTTAACTTATAAACATTTTGTTTCTTTCAAAGGAAGTTCTGTATTTTGTCCCTGCTTTACACCCGGTATAATCCCACAGGCCCTGACCAGGAGAGTGGCAGATATAACTCAGGGTAGATGGTATGTGCTTAACACTACTGCATGACTTTTTATTTTATAAGTTGCCTGCTGTCTCTTGCTCTCTCCATGCAGTAAGCCAACCCTTTTAGATTCTTGGAGGATTATCCTTAAAGGACAAACCTCTTGTGAAACTATTTTATTTTAAATTTTCATATATCTTTATATACAGATATCTTGAGGTATACCTGGTAATAAAATATATAAACACCTTTCTCTCTGAATTTGTACAATACAAGTAAGAGGTATGTTAAATTCTGCAAATATCTGAGGGGAATCTATTTGTTTGCTGTGTGCAGTAGGGGATTTCTGTGCGTAGTCACCCTACAGCTAGGGTCGCTTGGCCTGATCTGATTAAAAAGGAACATCTAAAATGATGTAAGTCTGCAGAATCAAGGTATCTCATTTTAAGTGCAATTTTAGAAGAAACGTAGGTTGAATTCCTTTTACTTCTATATATCACATTCTATTTGAATGTGTGTGTGTGTGTATAATATATATATGTACATATTTTTTTTAAGAAGGACTGTGTCCTCACTGTCTCCTATGGACAAAAGGAATTTCCATGCATTCCAGTTTACATTGCTACATTTGTTCTAATATTTGAACAATTACTTAGGGTCTAGTACGCAAAGGAAAGGGTCAAGAGTGATTTTAAAAAGATATTTGTGAACCCATCACCTCATGTTTTATTTCCTTGTCTAGTCTCTCTGCTAACACATGGGAGTTACTTTATTTATTTATTGTGAATAATCCTTTGGCCTTAATGTATCTTTGTTCAGAAGCAAAAACCCTAAGAAGGTTGCTTTACCTAGCAGCATTACATAAAGGGTTTTTTTTTTAATTTGCATCACACAAAATACATCAGATAAATACCGGCCTAGCAAAAGCAGGTTGCCTGAAGTGCAGAGAAAATGATCTTTGAAAACTCTGGTATTAAGCTGTTGCACACACATGTACACTAATATACAAGGTTAGTCTAGGCTACCTGGGGAGCAAACTGCAGCCTTTCTGCAGCAAAATCAAGGTTTTTTTTCTTAGACCAGTAATAGTTTTCATATTCAGGACCTCCACTTTTACATGTGCATGCAGGTGAACAAAGGTACTATCTCTATAGACTGACATTGTACAAAAACATTTATGACCATGGAAGCTTAAGGCCTTTACTCGCTGAGTAAATGCTCTATAGCATTGTTTATCCAGACTTCTGTTAAAACTAAGCTTTCTAACCTTAACCGTACTGGTATTGCACTAAAGGAGGATTTATCCATGGATAAATCCATAGATACTTGTTTTTGCTTAAGATAGAACAGCAGCAGCTTCATTGATTGATGGAAATAACTTCTGTTACTGCTCTTTCTTTGAGAGCATTTCCCACAAACCTTCCTTGGGAATGGCTCACTTACAAACAGGGTTATTGTTCACAACAAGTATTTGTGTTCTTGGTACTTGGAGACCAGTCTGGACTTGCTTACTGTGTTCAGTCACAGAACAATGGGCCGTTTTGTATTGATTTCAATTGAATTGCACCTGGGATTAATTAGCCCAATAGTCTACAGTAAAGTAATTGCCCAGTTCTAATGCATTTTTATTTTGTCAAAGCTGATTAACTAGGAGTCTACAATACCCTACAAGTATGCCATGAATCCAGAATGATTTTTTCACCAAGTCCCTAATTTCACAGGGAATGTGAAATTATATACACACATATTGTTTTACATTGAAAACCATGATAGTAAAAGGTATGAGGGAACCTTTTGTTTTGTTTTGTTTTGTGGTTTTTTTTTCTGCCTCAGATCTATAGCAAGAGATTTTTGGAATAGCTTTCTCACTAGGATGGTCAGAGAAAGCAAGTATCAGTTATTTGAAATTCTGTGAAGCCTTCTTTCCTCTTGTCCTGTGTCTTATCTATGAATGTTGACCATCTTCATTTCCCTTTGCTCCCAGAATCTATCTGCATACATCTGTAATAACATACCAAAATTGTACACTGCAATAACATAGGAGCAGGGGGTCAGGTGCTTTGAAAGTTGTGGCTGGCCACTGTAATTTAGAGTCTGATAAGTCCATAGGGTATCAAATTTTCAGCAATCACAATTTTAATGTCTCTCAAACTAGACTGAAATGAGAAGGATAAAGCATGCAGTTACCCACTGACAAGATCTTTGTTATTGTGTTGACTTTTTTCCTATAAAAGGTGGATTTTTTTTTTTTTTGTAACAATGAGAATATTCAGAGTAATATTTTTGTCTGATCCCTTTTAGATTTGCATAGGACTACTGAGGGTTATAGGTATATAAGGGAAGAAATGCCAAGCAACTTTAAACATAAATGAGAATAGGGTATATGGAGGAACATAGTGCAAGAACAAGTCTCTTCAGCACAGAACATGTTACATTTCTCTAAAGGAAAGTATCATGCTTTTCATTGTCGAGAAGGTTTCTGAGCGCTGCTGGAATCCTGCCTACAAAGCTGTAATCTCTCCAYGGAGAAAGTGGATTTGGTCTTGGTTTTTGCTTGCACGTCACCTAGCATCCTTTCTATCACACTTGCTTATACTTACTGACTTCTCAGAAGGCTGCCTCTGTTGAGGGCCTTCACAAGGAGACGGGGGCTTCAAAACAGCGCTTTGACTGCTATGGTTTTAATGGTATTATTTATACTCTGCAATGATATTTTCTATCCTGCTTGTAGGGTGAACATAGTTTGATGCCTGACCGGCCAAAACAGGGGTCCTGTGATGCTTCTCGGGCTGCTAACGCTGCTTGTAGAACTGCGTTTCTGCTGGGGCTGGTGTATCTGTGAGGAAGAACATCCAGCCGGCTCCCGGGAGCGCTGGGCCATGGTGGAAGCGCAAGGCGGGCGCTCAGCTCTCTGCTCTGCTGCACCTGAGGTAGCTGGTGATAAAACACAGCCCTGGGGGATGGGTGGATGGAAAGTGGCTTTCCTGGCAAGTTTAAGCTGGTTTGGCAGCTGCTTTCCAGATATTTTCTTTCAGACATAGGTTTTTTTTCTTAGAATTTTTCATATTCTGCAAGGCTCTTAACTGCTGACCCAGGGCAGCTAACACTACAGGGACGACTTCCAGTTAACCTAAGAGTCATCCCTGTAGTGTTAGCACACTTGTGCGTGGGGCTGGGCAGACGGGGTGGCCTTCACCCACGCTCGCTAAAGTAGCGCAGGGCTCCTCCTCGGGAAGCCGCTTCCCGATGAGCTCCCATCCCCTCAGAGGAGCCCAGAGTGGCCGAACAAGCGCGGCCGCCGGGCGACGCGCTGGGGGGCCAGGGCCGCGCGGCGCCAGGACGCGCGGGGGGCACCGCAGCCACCCTCGA
>NW_020455767.1:12840-28050 GCF_003342845.1 Nothoprocta perdicaria
GCAACGGCGGCAGCAGCCGCCGCCGCCCGACATGAAGAGCTACCTGTGGTCGCGCTACCGCGAGGCCAAGCGGGCGAGCAAAGGTGAGCGCGGCGCCGGCGGCAGAGGGCCCCGCGCGGCTGCTTCGCCTCCCTCCCCTGCGCCGGGAGCCGCTCCGGGAAGCGCGGGCCGTGCCCGGCTGCGCCGCTTGCCCCGGCGCCGCCGCGAGCGGAGCAGAGCAGCGCGGCGGGGTGTCCGCTGCCCCGGTGCCCCTAGGCCGCCGCGGGGCTGTTCATGGGCGCCGCGCGGTGACCTCGCGGCGGGGAAGCCCCGTCCTGCAGCCCAGGCCCGGCGCGGCCGACGCGGCGGCGTTCGCGCCGTTAGAGCCGTCCGGAGCAGCGCGTCCCAGGGACGCTGAGGCGGGAAGCGGTGCCGCCCGCTTCCCACCTGTAGGCTGTGGAGATTGGCACCCAGAAGCTGGATAGGGCAGATTGTGGGAATGCTCGTTCTCCTTGGAGAGCCCCAAGAGGGGCGCCTTCAAGGAAGCAATGTGTGTCTGATGTCATTTTGGAGAACACGTTCATCTCGTGTGCCTGAGCATCTCCTAAAAACATACTTTATATCATCCCATGTCTGAAGGGTCTTGGGCATGAACCAGGGCTTCGCCGAGCTGGTAGTTTGAAAGAATAAAATGGCAATGGCATTTCACAGATAAATAAGACAGATAAAACTTCCACTGTGTCCAAGGCTGTCAAAGAGTTCTCCGAGGCTTTGGAGGGTGAGATAAAGCCAAAGGAGGAGGGGAAGAGGTACCTTTTAATTTGAGTTTTTGTTTCTTTTCCAGTTTTGGGGAGTAACTTTTTCCAAACGACACCTGAATACAACTTCAGACGGAGGCTAGAGCTCAGGGTAGTAACAGCAAGAGAAATGGAGCCCGTGAGCAGCTGTGGGTTAGGGGAAGACGAGTGTTGCTAACACAGCCCAGGGTGTTTTTGTCTGTTACCACCTAACTGCCAAAGCGCGTTCGAATATCTGGCGTTTCTTTTTGTTGTGCTGTTAAGATGACAAACGTGTCCTGATTTTGGCCTAAGGATTAGAGCACTTGGAATGCTGTCCACCAGCCAAAATATTTAATAGCTACATTTTGCTTATGCTCTCCCTGTTTTCAGGCAGCCATTAAGTCATTTTATTTATATGAGATGTCTTCATTTCTCAAGCAGTTGTTGATTCAACAGGCTGCACAATTGACACTAGAAGAAGTGTTTAAAGTGCAATTTAAAATGAATGTTGTAACATGATTTTGGTAGTTCATCTTAAACTCATGACTTCTTGTAGTTAATTAAATTACTAATGGCCTTTTTTAATAGAATAAGAAACTTTTCCATAGTAGTGGTGCATTACATTGCATTTTAATATTTTTCATGATATTCAAGTGAGCATAATGTTGGTCTATGGTATTACCATAGTCAGTGTCTGACAAAAGTAGAAGCTTTTGGTTTGACTCAGCTTATCTTATTAAATCATCCGAAAGGCTTGTTTGATACAGCTTTCCACCTCCTATTAAGTGTGAAAGGCGTCTGGGGTCCCTTTCAGAGAGCAACTCTCTTTCTGAGATGAACTTTCTCTGCAAGTTTCTTAGTATTTTATCTCCTTGTCAACACTGCAGCAATGGAATTGAGACGCTGCTTTTACAGAAGAAATGGAATTAAGGCACTGCTTTTAATGCTTTTTTCCCCTCCTTTCTATGAATAGGACAGAATACGGAAAATTATCTTTCTCACAAATCTCAAGTACTGGGACCTTCCTGCCTGTTGAGTTTGTTTCTTCCCATGGTAGAGCATTCAGTTCATTTGTCCTTAGAACTAAAGGTGTTCAGGTGCACTTGGTGGCTTCTTTCTAAACTTATATGTAGAAGGTAACAAAGCAAAGCATATTCCCTTTAAAAATTTCCCTTCCTACTACAGATTTAAGAGGAAAACTCTTCCTCACTCCCAGAGAAGGCTTGATTGGAAGATCATAACTAAATCAGAGAAAGTTAGTGTATGGGAAGGAAGGAAAGGAGCACTTCTTGTTTTGTGATTCCAGGAAGGCAAACGCTGGCTCCCTGATACTGCTCTTCCAAGTTTTCTAAACAAGAAATACAGACATTCCTAATACTAATGTTGCTTTGGTCTTAAAATTACTTAATATATCATGGTTATATGTAATGGTTGAGAAAAGGAAATTAAAACAAAAAGCTCCATTCTATCAGTTGTGGTTCTGGCACAGAAGCTGGCCAAAATAATGGGAGGAGAAAATTCATTGTCAAAATGAAGACATAAAATAAGAATGTGTTAATGGAGATGGCAAAAATGCATATATTTGATCTGGGACTCCTTGTTGATCATGATCCTGATACGTCTACCCCCTGACTTTCCTAACAGAAGYGCTCTTTACACAAAAGCTGGGGGTCACAAAGTCAAAAGAGGGGACAGCACTTTCAATAGGAACAAATTGCTAAGGGTTAGCTGGTGTGGTTATCGTGAATCAGTGTGACAGTTTCCATCAACGTTTGTCTGTTTAGAAGTTGCTAATGTTTTTTTCTTTATTTACTTAGGCTATCAGGCTGGCATAACACATTCTGTTTTTCTTTTCCTGTTCCCAGAGTTAGTTCCTTCAATTATGAGTAACATGCTGAATCCTGACGCAATTTTTTCAAACAATGAAATGAGCCTGTCAGACATTGAAGTTTATGGCTTTGATTACGACTACACATTGGTCTTTTATTCTAAACATCTACACACGCTGATCTTCAGTGCTGCACGAGACCTTCTTGTTAATGAGCACCGGGTGAGTAAAATGAATATATAGCAGTAAGTCTTGATGAAGAAGTGTAATGAATAATTTCTACCTGACGGGCTCAGCTCATCTCTTCATGCCTTGGTCCCTGTCCTAGTTCTTGATGGCAACATGGTTCATTCAGGCTACAGTTTTGGGCAGACCAGTGCCTTTTCTTTAACCTAACTGCCTGAGTCATCCTATCATACAAGAAGCCTCAAGGTTGATGGCACCATGTCTTACGCGTTGCAGAGACTGCAATGATTAATTTTCATAAGGAATATTTTTAGCCTGACTTCTTAAGGGGAAGAGGGACATTGAATTGTGCTGTGCACCTGCCAGGTGCTCTGTGTCGTTTGGACATCTCAGCTCAGTTACCTCCAGGGGCCGAGGTCGGAAAGATGCTACCTTCCATGGTTAGGTGCAGCCCCCTAAGTGAGTGTTTAGCTGTACAGGCCTCTAAAGGGGAGCACTGACCTGCTGCCTGGCCAAGGTGCCTGTTTGTATTGGTGTCCGGTCGACGTCTCAATAGCTTGGAACTGGTAACTGCAGATGAGGGATGTGAGAAGTTACTGTTTGGCAGGAAACAGGGAGGAAGATGGGAGAACTCCGGGAACATAGAGAAAAGTGAAGGTGTCACAGCAAAAGTGACTGAAGAAAATGTGGAGGTTGATGCACTGTAGGAGCTGTAGAAAATTAAAAGACAAAAATCTATAGGTTAGTTTAGTTAAATTACTTTTGTACAATGTAAATGTGAATGAGTGGTGCTATTCTACTTTCATGTTTCAATCCAAAGGTTAAGAGCTATTTATAAACATCTATAAATATCTCTGGAGGAGCAAACAAAACCTCATGGGCTCTGCAATCATACACCCCCCTGAAATTTTGTCATGTCTCAATAGCAATTTCCATAGAGCACGTAAATAAACTTTGTTAATGCTATTTGGTTCTTGTAAAATCAAGCAATATGGTAACAGAAACAGTCAARCTTTAGTATTGGAGACAACCATTAGAACAGTGCTCATGTCTTTACTATTTGATTGAATGCAGGTAATAATACCTTTCCAAATTTTTGTCTCAATTAGAATCTCGTTTTCTAGTGAATGAAACTATAGTCACTTTTTGAGACTGCTTGAGATTATAATTTCCTGCTGTAAGTGATAAGCTATAGTTTTCACTGAAGCTAACCATTGTAGCTGCTTATGGTACTAATGCTTTTCTTGCCTTTAGCATTAGGAAATGTCTTTAGATAGTATTGCCTGTTCTGACCTAGAGTTGGTCAGAAAGGTGGCCAATTTCGGTCATGGCAGTGTAATCCAGTTCATCAGAATTGCAAAATACAGTGTGGGAAGCAAGGGATTTTGAAGTATATCTAARATAATAAATATCAATTTATTGATAGTCTCAGAGGTAGCAGCAACTATTGAATCAAAGCTGTTTTGATCTTGGGTTTGTGCTTTCCTTCTGCCTGGGCCTTTTGCTCCCTTATCTGGGCTGCTGTTTCAGACCCAGATACCTGCGTTCCTACCAGAAACAGTGGAGGGTGATCAGAGTGCAAGCTTCATCATTGCTTTGTTTGGTTTATGGGCCAAGAGAGACAACTTCTTTTTTGGCCCGCATTCAAAAAGGTATCCTTCAGTCAAAATAAACTGAGGTGAGAGTGCCAAGCTTGCCGAAATTCGAAGGAGTTGATTAAATTTTCCTTGTTCATACTTAATATGGCCATCTAGGGCATGTGTGGTACAATGTAGTCTCTTAATTGATTGGGTGCTGTGCCCTTTCTTTATATTTTTTCATTGTGTCCCTTTCCTACTTCACGTCACTGGTCCAATCTACACATCTTACCCTCAGTTTTAGGCTTTTTAATGCTGTTCTTCATTCAAATGTAGTAGTCTACTCCATGTTTTCTGGCATGAGTGGTAARGAATACAGCTGAGAAGCCAGGAGAGGCATCTGTTTTCTCTGCTTCTGGATGCGTGTGCACAAGCACAGTCAGTAGTGGTTGACTCACAGGGCAAGTCCTGTTCAGCATGGATAAAAACTTATTGGACAACTAGAGGTTATGTTTTTGTGTGTGTGTGCTGATAGTCAGAGCCTCTCTTCAGTCTGTATATTCTACTTTTATTTTTTCCCCAAAGGCATAGAAGTTGGCTCTGTATGAGGGGAGTCTTCCATAGAGAAGGTGGAGAACATGCCTGAAATGAATTTGCCACCTTTTAAGACTCTTCAGTAGAGGGTGTGAGGGAATGGAGGATTGATCACCTTCAGTTAGCTCTTTTTTTTTTTTTTTCTTTAAGTTTTCTCTACCTTTGTCTTACCTGTAAACAATCTAAGAGAAGATTGAGTGAGTAGTTGATGGAAAGTCAAGAATCTGAGGAAAGAGAGAATACTCAACACAAATTAATACGGACACATCACTGAACAAAGAGGCATTAGCAGATGCTCTCTGGAGTACAATCTAATGAGATTATGCATGTATGAACCCAGGCAACAAGTATTTTTGAAAAATAATCTGTGAAGATCCTTCTTCAGCATTGAAGAATGTGTTTGTAAGGGGTAAGCTTATAGGAGGAAAAGAGCACAGGAAATGGAACATATACAAACGTGCCTTAGTATATGATTAGAAAGTCGGTTTAGTTTCCAGCTTATAAGTGATAACAGATAGCGCTGCAGATTCTTTGTTTTTCTTACAGCTGTAGGCGTAAAGCAAAATCCTCAAGGCTGTTCAATAAACAAAGCCACGTTGCCACGTTGCATGAGAAGTACATATATGTGAAAGTGTCCTGCCTGGGCACTGTGCCTGATTAGCTTTTCCATTCTTTCTTCACGCAAAGAGGGGAGAGGGAAACTACATCCTGTTACTAAAAGAGAGGAGTGCTGTTTATTTTTATACGTACCTGATTTTCTGGGACAACAGCGGTGAATCGGTGGTGCAGGAGCTCCCAGAAGTTGGGCCTAGTTGGGCCCAACTAGGGCTCCCAGTAGTTGGGCCTACATTGGCTCCTAGTTGGGCCAGCGTAATTCATTCCTTGTGCTRCTGTGCCCTGTGCCAAACAGGGGTGCAACCTCAGTAGATACAGGTCTGACAGTGCAGCGTAGACCCATGGTTAAAGTGCACTTGTTTGGGGATGTAACATTGTGGGTTATTTGTAGATTTGAGTTTATGTCTTAATGGCGTTCTGCTTTCCCTGGGAACCTGGTCAGGCTGTRAAGTCTTTGCAGGCAAGGATTTCTTGTTAATCTGTAAAGTCATATGTCGGGCAGTACAGCACACGAGATGCAAAGTTCCTTGATGAGAGGCTGCAAACACCAACTCTGTTTTTGGGGTTTGCTGTAGGTGCAGCTGCACTGCCATAGCTGTGCTGCAGCTTCACTCAGGCTGCAGCCCTCAGGTTTGTGAAAGTTTCTTAAACTCTAATGGGCAGCTTCCAGTGTAGCAGGTAATCAGGTCATATTTCCAAAGGCAGATTTCAGGCTTTTCAGGTTTCACCTGATCCAGGGGCCTTCATTGTCTTTGGAAGCAGTGGAAGGAGTTACCTTTTTCTCTCAGGTTAGGCCCGTGCTCTGAATTGCCTTTCATGGGAGCCTCTTTCTTTTCCTTTCCTAAATGGGGATCTTGGCTTCTCAAGGTCATATTAGCTTTTATGAATATTTTCTTCCTTTCTCCCCATCTGTGTTTATTTGCAGTGCATTATATTTTAAGTGCCCCTGAGGTCTACATTTCGTACATGAGAGTCTGAAATCAGGATTATGATCCACATTTAGAGAATCCAAATAGATGGCTTTACTTTTTTCCTTTCATGAAAATGCCAGGCATTCTTTTGCTCCCACTAGCATCAACAACATCATATTGATTTTTCTTACCATAGAAATAAGTGGCAAATTATAGGCAACTCTGCAAATAAAAAAAAATTAAATTAAAAAAAATAAAAAAAGGAAAATGAGAAGTGTGGATTCAAGCCTTTTACTTCCTGCAGTATCAATTTCTTGATTTGCTTATATGTTAGGATTTTAACTAAAACCATTGCCTTTTTTTCCTTAGTATCCTGCGGAAATAAGAAAATATGATTATGATCCCAATTTTGCAATAAGAGGACTTCATTATGATGTGCACCGGGTATGTATAAATATTTTTTTTAGGTCTTTCAATTTCTTTCTCATTGAAAACTTGATTTTTTTTTTTTTGCTTGCTAACTCTTAGTATAAGGCGTTTTTGTATTTTGTCTTTTTGATGCCCCACTAGTAATACAGCTTCAGAGTACAGAAGAACAAACCTAAGCAGGCCAATGTCATTAGAAAAGGATATTTCTTCCTGGCCAATGTCAGATCATTGGACAGTACATTTTCCTAGTTATTAGTAAGCCTCAGATAAAAGCCATTGATAAATATTTTGAAAGTTTATAAAAGAAGTGTAGGTAAAGATGATCAGCCATTCTCGACATAGAAATTGATATTTTTGAATTATTTCATGTCAGATTAACATGATAAAAGATGTGTATTTTTTTCCTCTTCCCTCTTTTCTTTCAGGCTTTATTAATGAAGATTGATGCTTTTCATTATATTCAGCTGGGGACAGTGTACAGGTAGGTAAAGTTATTGTCAGTTTGTGATGAGAATGTGTACCTGTTATTTTTCTTTGTCTTCTAGTGCCTTTCTTGCTGTTTATTTTTTTTGCATTAGAAACAGTACTGAGAAGCACAGGCAGGAGTGAGCCCTGCTGCCTGTCTTTGCACTGCTGTGTACATGCACCCTCACACATCTAGTGGCTGATAGAGCCGGTTCCCAGCGCGGAGCTGGCCCGTATGGAAAGCTGGTGGTCCCATAGTGCTGACTCATGTTGTTTCCAGCTGTTAAATTGTGCTGAAAGACATCTAAAAATACCCTGATGACTTCCCTGCTCTTGCTTGCAAAGTAAACAATTGTCACAGGTCTCCTGTTAATGTAACTGCTGGTGTTGCACGGACACAATCCTTCTTCAGCCCCCAAAGGCCTCTTCCCAGTTAGAGTAATGAGCACAAAGTAATTGCCTGTATATGAGGATATAACAAATTAAACTCTTATACTTTTAAAATAAAGGCTATTTAGTGAGTATGATGCAGGCTCTGCTTTATTAGCACTTTATTGAGCAAGTTTTCAAATTAGGATGTTCTTGGGTGTGTAGGGTGAATGATGTAGTCCCATAGTTACCTTTGGAGCTGAGTTACTTAAGAGGCAGCTAGGTCAGTCCTGAATATTGGAAAAACATCGAGTTGTTAGAATAAAGGTTAGCCAAAGTCACCAGAGATGTGTGTATGACYAGAGGCTTGTGATGGAAATGCTGTGATCAGCAGGAGTGAAGTGTGAATGGAAATGTGTGGGGATGAAAGCACAGGAAGAAGTGACAGAAGAAGGGGTGAAAGACGGGCAGGCACGGAGAGCACAGGGGCAGCTGGTCCTGACGAAAGCAGCACGTCTGCCTGCTGGAGGGAGAACAGGGAGTACCTTGGAGGGAGAGGGCAGRTGGGGCCGTGCTCCGGATGGAGCTGGAGCAACACCTGGCAGCGTGGGACAGGCCCAAGGGGCAGGAGCTGCTGGCCGTCAGCACCTGGTGAGTGCTCGGGAAGTCACGAGGAGAATTGCTGAAACCCGCTGAGCAGTCGCTTCCCCTTGTCCTCCATGTTTCCTGGACTGTGATCCTGGACAGGCCGCTTGCTCTGGTGTCTCGGTGCTTGGCAGCGTGAGGGAGAAACTGTCCTCTCACTCGTACACCTTCTCCATCTGGTTTAAAGCAGATGCACTTTCCCTCTGATCTGTCCTAATAGTGAGCTTAGCTATGTTAGAGCGTATCTCTAGTTCTCAGTTTTAACCTTGCACCTGCTAAGTATGTTGATTGTCCTACTGAAAGTAGCAAGAAAAACTTGCCCAAYGACATCCATCGATGCCTGGAATGGGATAAAATAGGTTTGTGTTTATACAGCTGGACTGTGAACTGTAAAAAGACATTGAGTCTTTTGGCAAAACTAATCTTCAGCTTTGTGTACAGAGTCTTCCCTGTTGTGAGGATTTCACAAATATCCCTTGTCCTCTGCTGATTTGTGCTTCAATAACTCCTCATCTACAACAGTCTTCTCTATTAGTATTTAAATTCCACTTGGCGTAGCTGTCTGCGGGCTGGAACATGAGTCAGGCCTCCCCTATTCTGATTGTAATTCTTGGTATACATTTAATGTTTCAGTGACATTTCTCTTTGTTTCCTGCTGGTGGGTAACACTGAATAGTTGTGTGTGGTGTTGCTAATTTCTTTTTAATATAGAGATATATTTTGTGTATGAGACTTGTGGATGCTGGGTCCTGTGTACAATAGCACAGAGCTACGTACAAGTCAATATAGCACTGAAATAAATTGAGTAAAATAGCGACTCTGCTGTTCCAGCAGTTCTGGGGAAGCTCATGCCCTTGTGCTGCCAAGGGAGCATAAACTCATACCRCTTTAAGAACTGGATTTATTCATTGATCTTTTAAAATGCATCATCCTTATGTAAGAAAGTGCTGCAAAAAAATCTCATGCAGCTTTGGAAAAAGAAATTGGATATCTGTTTTTCATTCATGTTCTTAAATTTTAAGCAAAGTGTCCCCCCCCTCCACCCTACTTCTGTGCCCTTTGATGAGGGTGACTTCTGCAGTGTTTTAGATGTACCAGTACAATATGCTTGATACTGTAAATAATAATTAAAAAAAAAGAAGTCCTGAAACCAAAGACATTGTTCTCATATTAGCTAATATGAGAGTAGTTAATAAMAAAATTTGGACAGATGATGTCTCTCCTTCTATTCTCATCAGTTGTTGTTATGCTTTTATATTTTAATTGTCAGCAATCCTTTTAATGGTCAGCAATCCTTCACATAATCCAGAATTTTTGGGAGTTTAGCTGTTGATAGGTTTTAAGATAAATTCTTGTTGTTTGCTTAAAGGTTATGTGTRTGTATTTCTCTTTCCCTTAGCTTTTCAAGGTCATGCTGCAGAATAATCTGGTTTAAACACTATCACATCATCTATGCTTTATGAAACAAAGGCAGAGTGGGGAATTACTTTGTGTTAAGCTGGAAGTTCTAACTGCTTATAAACCCTTGAGGCAGGGTTTCAATGGAGACTAATTAGGGTTTGCATTTTTTTTTTTCCTTAAGAAAGGCAAAAGAACTTAAAATTGGAATGTGTTCCCTGAGCGTCAGCTTGTTAAAATGTTATCTGTCTTGTAAGGAAAAGCACTGTCTTAACTTACACGCTGTCTTAACTTGCACACCAAAGTGCTCTAAGACATTATTGGTATTTTAAGAAGCTCAAATGCAAGTGTTAATCTGTCAGGCTTCTGTTCAGTAATTACTTGAAAATTTTAATGTAACTTTTGAACTAAAGCTCATGCTGTTTGCCAGAGGCCTCAGCGTTGTCCCGGATGAAGAAGTCATTGCAATGTATGATGGTTCCCACGTCCCCTTGGAACAAATGAGTGACTTTTATGGAAAGGTAAAAACATGAACTACTCTAAAAACCTATAGGGAAGGCTTGATTTTTATGGTTTTTTTTTTTTTGACTCACATTTTAATCTTGCTCCTAGTAACTGGTATATTTGTCAATATATGATTTACTTAGGGTGTTGGATATCTGGTCCATTTAGCAGCTGAAGCTGTTCAGAACGTGTCTGGCAGTTGTTGTGGGGTGCTTTGCTCTCCAAGGAGCTATTCCTACTTTGATCTAAACCAGTGTGCAGTCTCGAGGAAAGATGCCCAGTTGCTCTCAGTGTACGCAGTCCCCCTCTTCCTCAAGTCTTTGGTTTGTGTTTATGCCTGTGTAGTGAGCTCAGCCTAACTTTTGTGAAAATTAACTGTAGCTACAGCTTTGACAGACTGTAAATCTTTTCTTCCGTTCCTGCTTCAGTTTTTGTAAAATCTTGCATTTTCATTATTTCTTGCTCAAGGAGGCAGGATGTTCTGCAGCCCTAGTCGTTATTTCATTTACTTGAAAAGCGAACAAAAAACCCACTCCTCAGCTCGCCCATTTTAATACCCACTGAGCTTTACTTGTAGCAGTGTAGATGTCCAATGAAGAGGTCTCCCAAGCTTTTCATTGACTTTTAGCTGAATGCTAGATTTTATATAGTTTATGAGTTAATAYGCATTTAAAAAAACCCTCAATGGTAAATACGAAAGTAAAGGTAAGTATTTTGGGCATTATTATATTGAAAGCCCATTTAGTTCAGAGTCGAGAACCAATGAAAATAGTGTTGGCAGAAGGTGAATATGTGCAAAGTAGCAGAAGTTTGAATGTTAAGTAAACAAACATTCATTTAAGTTCACTGAATAAACAGAAAGGTATTGTAGTCCTGAGAAATGTCTGAGCTTTTTCCTYTTTTCCCCTCTCTCTTTCYTCTCCCTCTGCAGAGCTCGCAGGGAAACACAATGAAGCAGTTCATGGATATATTCTCCTTGCCGGAGATGACACTACTCTCGTGTGTAAACGAACATTTTCTGAAGAACAACATAGACTACGAGCCTGTTCATCTGTACAAAGATGTCAAGGTATTAACTCGGAAGTAGGGTAAAYGTTTGTGAATCTTCTCCACAAGCACTTCAGGAAGCTGCAGCCTGATGTGCCAGCTTCAGTCAGATACCTGAGCATTAGTTTTTGTATAGAATTATTCCTGCTGTATTTCTCTTTGCTCAGCATTACCGCTGTTTTGGAAGCTCCRTAGTGGGATTTGGTGAGAATTCGTAGGACTTTAAGCTATTTAAATACCAAAATGGCAGCACGTCTGTCTTAAAGGAGTCTGGTACAGAGCCAGCTTAAGGGGAGCTGCCAAATGCCTTCAGAGCTCCTGTAGTTCTTTTGTTTAAGCATTTAGCTTCTCTCATTTGTTCATAAATCTTTCTTGTTTAAGTGACAGGTTATTTAGGAGTGATTGTAATCTGAAAACTTTACTTTTTTTCTTTTGCTAKAGGAAGGGAAGGTGCTTTGCTCCAAAGGTCATTAGAAATCCACGGCAGCTCTGCTTTTGCTGAGAGYTTTCACCCCACTTTACCCTTCTGAGCTGTTTTGCAGCCATTACACAAGGCCTTCCCTATTCTTGTACTRTTCTGCACTTGCCCAAAGTCTGAAGTTATTTTCCTGAAAGATAAACTAACTCTTTGTCTAGTTGTGACRTCTACAGAATTAGTAGCGTATTATGTTTCTTTAAAGCTGAAGGTGTAATCCAGAAAAAGTAATTGTTATAAAAGCAAATTGCTATAATTGCAGTGGGCATGGTTTCTATAACAGAAAAGTGTTTTTTTATTTTTTTATTTCTTTACCGCTCTGTTGCTTTCCTGACAGGATTCAATCCGGGATGTCCACATCAAGGGAATAATGTACAGAGCAATTGAAGCAGATATTGGTAGGTATTGATGAGATCACCTCTCAGCTTGTTTATTGGTGTTTTTGTTTGTTTGTTTTCTYCACAGTGTAATGACCTTTATGGCTTCTTTATATAAGATTGCAAATTCTAAATTTTAAAGCTTGAAAGAGKTATTCCTTTGTGTTTAAGGTGTTCTTTTAAAGCCGTAAGCTAGTGCTCTGAATCATTGACTGTACACAAGAAAATACTCTCTCAAATAGTTGCTGCTACTGTTAATATTTTCTTTTCCCCATCCCCCCAGAGAAATACATCTGCTATGCTGAACAAACTCGGGCAGTGCTAGCCAAGCTGGCTGATCACGGCAAGAAGATGTTTCTCATCACAAACAGTCCCAGCAGCTTTGTGTGAGTGAACAGTTRCCGTTCAGCTAAAGACTGTAAGGGGGGAGGAGGATGAGTTATTGATGTGATTTGTATTGATATTGATACTTCCCTTCTGTTATGCCCCACTGTTAATATCTCTCTGTTCTTTTTAGGGACAAGGGCATGAGGTTCATAGTAGGCAAGGACTGGAGAGACCTCTTTGATGTTGTCATTGTACAAGCTGATAAGCCAAACTTTTTCAATGATAAGCGAAGGTGGGTATTTAGTAAAGAACAATTCAAGCCATTTATTCCATACAAGGCTATAGAGCATGTTATGAAATACTTTAATGCAATCTAAAATTCTATTTGATGAAATTCCTTTTAGTGTTGTGACAGAACACAGAGACTCCCAATTTTGAAGTCCGGATAATAGCATTGCTTTCTTGAGAAAGTGGCAGTAGCTATTACAGGCTTTYACAGATTGAGTTATTGCCAAAGAACTCTTTTAACATGTTTAACCTGAATTTTGGTGAAGTTTATTCCTTTCCTACTAAATTAGAGAAATTTTGGTACCTTTTGGAGTTGGTCTCCATTTCCGGAAACATTATTTATTACTTCTGTTTTGGGCTAGTTACAAGAAGATATATAGAGTAGACTGGCTACTAGGCTGGAGTCTTTCTGCTGCTTCTTCAGTTTACTCAACACATTTATGATGTGTGTGCTCTATATTGACATTTAAAAAATACCCCTTCCTTTATGCCTATATATGACATGAGGTTGACATAGAGAGGAGATTTTTTTATTTTATTTTTTTAATTATCATATATTTTTTGGAAAGAACTTCTGGCTTTTTTCCCCCTCCCCTTCCTCAGATGTGTAAAAGCCTTCTGCTTTTTGCCTATAAAATGAGGTCCTGAGCATAATATTCTTTTGTTCTTGTCATGTTCGCTTCTTCCTTAATGACAGACCATCAACATTGCTCTTTCTGTCTGGGCAGGCTGGTTCCCTGTCTTACCTCTGCACAGTTGTCWTACTCCTAGAGGTGTCATTGATATCCTAGATAGAAATACCTTGTTTCCCTGGCTAAAGCTGATGGAGCTTTGCTTTTCCAGGCTTCTRCAAAGTGTTCACATGTTATAGGGCATGTTTTTCATTTAAAAGTTGATAATTTTAATAGTAGAATTCCAGTTTCCTCCTAAGAAGTGACAGGATTTCTACAGGAATGTGACAGTTCTGTTCAATTCTCTTCTAGACCTTTTCGGAAGGTAAATGAAAGAGGAGTGTTGCTTTGGGACAAAATTCACAAATTGCAGAAAGGCCAGATTTACAAACAGGTACGACTTCACTAAGCTTTCATTTCAGTTTAAATCTAATGCTTAAATCTAATGCTTATTCCCTAGAACGTAAAGCTTTTTTAGCTGACATAAAGACTTTATAAAACTAAATGTGCTAAGAGGATTATTTTCATAATTAAATAATAGTGCAGATTCTCTGCTGGTAATGTATGTATGTGGTTTTCTTACCTCCTAAGGTGCACATTGACACATAATGATGTTACTGAAATTGCCTGTAGAACCTTGGTTTTGTAATACTTAAATTGAGAGCCATATTAAAATATTTTAGATGTGTGTTGACTGTTTATTAGTGTCTGTGAATGTGCAAGTTAAACACTACAACCTTGTGCAAAATGCTGTTTCTGCAGGGTAACCTCTATGAGTTCCTGAAGCTAACGGGCTGGAGAGGCTCGAAGGTTCTGTACTTTGGGGATCATATTTACAGTGACTTGGCGGTAAGTGGTTCACCTGCCATTAAATAGCATAAAAGATGAGATTTTGTCGTCTTTTCCCCTCTCTCCAACCCCCATTCAATATAACACTCCCTCATTTGAGATTTCTAAACGTGACAGAACTCGTGTTGGTCATGAAGTCAGAGTGCTTCTCTCGCAGCAAAGAGAATTGATCCCACTGAAGGCTGACCATATTTTCCACCTTACTTGTAGCACTTAACTTGTTTACAAACTCAGCCCAAGTTCGTATTCCTGATGCAGGTACTGACTGTGCCAAATGTAGTGGGGCACCAACATAGATCCTAACAAACAGGATATGGCAGAAATGGATGCCATTTACTACCAGCCATAATAAGAGCTGAATCATCTTCTGTTTTGAATGACAGGAGGGGATCTTCCTGCCGCTAATGCTAAACTTTCTTCTCAAGATCTTACTCTAATCCTTAGTCCAGCTATCCAAGCTTTTTCATACTACTTTACAAAAAAATGTACTGTTAATTATTACCTCAAAATAAGCTGCCACTGCTCAAGCCTTTTGTAATTGGCTGCTTTGAAAGCCTGGTAACATTTTCYTTTCACACGAGTGACCGTCAGCCTTCTTAAAGCTGGGGTATCATGTTTCAACGGAGGAAAATGTCAATGTTTTTCCCTTGCGAAGAAAATAATTAAGTATATGCAATGGAATTAAAAATAAATAAAGAAACAAATGTAGGTGCTTCGGTGGAGTGAGAGCTGAAGGCAGAGGGCAGCAGTTCTGTCCTCCTTGGACGTGATGGAGCAAAGAGCCCAGGTAGCAGCTGCCTCAGCTGCTGGTGAGGAGAGGTTTCCCCGCTGCTGGTGAGGAGAGGTTTCCCCGCTGCTGGTGAGGAGAGGTTTCCCCGCTGCTGGTGAGGAGAGGTT